>NW_027675530.1:0-127500 GCF_965601325.2 Salmo salar | reverse complement strand
CAAATTATCAATGTGTTACCTGCAGATAGAAACATGTATAGTACAAATATTTGAGTAGACTGACCAGACCAGTTTAAAAGCAGTATCAGTCAAAAGACAGACAGTGAGGTATCAGATTTAGATTGTATTGAGTATACAGTCCACACCATATCTATTTTGACAGTGAAGATAACAATTTAAATGTGGTTCTAAACTCTAACATTTTGGATTTCAGATCAAATGTTTCATATGAGGTGACAGTATATAATGCCACCTTTTATTTGAGGATATTTTCATACATATCTGTTTCACCATTTAGAAAAATGAAAGCACTTTATGTATCTAGTCCCCCTATTTAAAGAAGTCATATGTTTTCTGACCAATTCACTCATAGTGGCTTAAAGTAGTCACAATTTGAGTATTTGATCCGATATTCCTTGAACACAGCGACTACATCAAGCTTGTGACTCAAACTCGTTGATTGATTTTTCAGTTTGTTTTGGTTGTGTTTTGGGTTGTGTTTTGCCCAATATTAAAATGGTGGATGGTGTAACGTCTGCTTCCAGCTCACACTCTCAAACACGTAGATCCCCCTGAACGCAGCTCACTCTCCAGATCCCAGTCACCTGAATTCTGATCACCTGTTCACACACCTGTATGTCATTATCAAACTCTATTTAGTTCAGTTCTTTGCACCCCCATCATTGTGATGTAATGTTTGATTTGCGACACACAGCTATTCGGAGCGCTGACTTTCCTTTAATTTACTCCTCCCGTGTATGATAGTTTTTGCCTGCCTCCCTGCCTCCCTAACGACGCCTTTTGCCTATTCCCTGCCTGTACCTTAGCCCATTGGATTTCCTGTTATCAACCTATTCCCTGCCTGTACCTTAGCCCATTGGATTTCCTGTTATCAACCTATTCCCTGCCTGTACCTTAGCCCATTGGATTTCCTGTTATCAACCTATTCCCTGCCTGTACCTTAGCCCATTGGATTTCCTGTTATCAACCTATTCCCTGCCTGTACCTTAGCCCATTGGATTTCCTGTTATCAACCTATTCCCTGCCTGTACCTTAGCCCATTGGATTTCCTGTTATCAACCTATTCCCTGCCTGTACCTTAGCCCATTGGATTTCCTGTTATCAACCTATTCCCTGCCTGTACCTTAGCCCATTGGATTTCCTGTTATCAACCTATTGCCTGATCTCCCGGACCACGGCCTTTTCCCTGCCTGTTGCATTTTTGGACCCTTTTTGATCTTCTGCCTGCCCCTGGACCTGTGGTCCTTTACAATAAACACCTGCTGAGCCCTGCACTTGAAACCAGCTCTCTGTCTCCCATCGTGTTCATTACAGATGGTGACTGGAGTCATTTTATTTATAAGTGAGTAGATAACATGTTTCTAAACACTACTAAAAGCATCCTGATGATGCCATGATTAAGAAAAATCATGAATGAATCATGAATAATAGTGAGAAAGTTACAGAAGCTACAATAAAACATGCTAACCTCTCACCATTACCAATAACAGAGGCTACAACAAAACATGCTAACCTCTCACCATTACCAATAACAGAGACTACAACAAAACATGCTAACCTCTCACCATTACCAATAACAGAGACTACAACAAAACATGCTAACCTCTCACCATTACCAATAACAGAGGCTACAACAAAACATGCTAACCTCTCACCATTACCAATAACAGAGGATACAACAAAACATGCTAACCTCTCACCATTACCAATAACAGAGGATACAATAAAACATGCTAACCTCTCACCATTACCAATAACAGAGACTACAACAAAACATGCTAACCTCTCACCATTACCAATAACAGAGGCTACAACAAAACATGCTAACCTCTCACCATTACCAATAACAGAGGCTACAACACAACATGCTAACCTCTCACCATTACCAATAACAGAGGCTACAACAAAACATGCTAACCTCTCACCATTACCAATAACAGAGGCTACAACAAAACATGCTAACCTCTCACCATTACCAATAACAGAGGATACAACAAAACATGCTAACCTCTCACCATTACCAATAACAGAGGATACAACAAAACATGCTAACCTCTCACCATTACCAATAACAGAGGATACAACAAAACATGCTAACCTCTCACCATTACCAATAACAGAGGCTACAACAAAACATGCTAACCTCTCACCATTACCAATAACAGAGGCTACAACAACACATGCTAACCTCTCACCATTACCAATAACAGAGGCTACAACAACACATGCTAACCTCTCACCATTACCAATAACAGAGACTACAACAAAACATGCTAACCTCTCACCATCACCAATAACAGAGGCTCATTCCTCATTATTCACGATTAATTCCTGATTATTCATAATCATGGTAGCATCCACATGAATGTAGAAGTGTTCAGAAACATCTATTCTTACTGACAATACAAGTGAAGTGACTCCAAAATGACAGGACATTATTCACTATTCAGTTTCTATTAGGAAAAACATCATCCAAAACACAACCAAGACAAACTGAAAATTAATTCAACAAGTTAGTAGAATCACAAGCTTGATGTAATCACTGCAGGCATGGAATATGGGACTAAATACTAAACTTATGATTAAATAAATTTGTCCAAATAATTAAGACTTCTTCAAATGGGAGAACTAAACTCAGCAATAAAAGAAACGTCCTCTCACTGTCATTTGCGTTTATTTTCAGAAAACTTAACATGTGTAAATATTTGTATGAACATAACAAGATTCAACAACTGAGACATAAACTGAACAAGTTCCACAGACATGTGACTAACAGAAATGGAATAATGTGTCCCTGAACAAAGGGGGGGGGTCAAAATCAAAAGTAACAGTCAGTATCTGGTGTGGCCACCAGCTGCATCAAGAACTGCAGTGCATCTCTTCCTCATGGACTGCACCAGATTTGCCAGTTCTTGATGTGAGATTACCCCACTCTTCCACCAAGGCACCTGCAAGTTCCTGGACATTTCTGGGGGGAATGGCCTTAGCCCTCACCCTCCGATCCAACAGGTCCCAGATGTGCTCAATGGGACTGAGATTTCGGGCTCTTCGCTGGCCATGGCAGAACACTGACATTCCTGTCTTGCAGGAAATCACGCACAGAACATGCTGTATGGCTGGTGGCATTGTCATGCTGGAGGGTCATGTCAGGATGAGCCTGCAGGAAGGGTACCACATGAGAGAGGAGGATGTCTTCCCTGTAACGCACAGCATTGAGATTGCCTGCAATGACATCAAGCTCAGTCCGATGATGCTGTGACACACTGCCCCAGACCATGACGGACCCTCCACCTCCAAATCAATCCCGCTCCAGAGTACAGGCCTCGGTGTAACGCTCATTCCTTCGACGATAAACGCGAATCCGACCCTCACCCCTGGTGAGCCAAAACCTCGACTCGTCAGTGAAGAGCACTTTTTGACAGTCCTGTCTGGTCCAGCAACGGTGGGTTTGTGCCCATAGGCGACGTTGTTGCCGGTGATGTCTGGTGAGGACCTGCCTTACAACAGGCCTACAAGCCCTCAGCCCAGCCTCTCTCAGCCTATTGAGGACAGTCTGAGCACTGATGGAGGGATTGTGCATTCCTGGTGTAACTCGGGCAGTTGTTGCCATCCTGTACCTGTCCCGCAGGTGTGATGTTCAGATGTACCGATCCTGCGCAGGTGTTGTTACACATGGTCTGCCACTGTGAGGACGAACAGCTGTCCGTCCTGTCTCCCTGTAGCGCTGTCTTAGGCGTCTCATAGTACGGACATTGCAATTTATTGCCCTGGCCACATTTGCAGTCCTCATGCCTCCTTGCAGCATGCCTAATGCACGTTCACACAGATGAGCAGGGACTCTAGGCATCTTTCTTTGGGTGTTTTTCAGAGTCAGTAGAAAGGCCTCTTTAGTGTCCTAAGTTATCATAACTGTGACCTTCATTGCCTACCGTCTGTAAGCTGTTAGTGTCTTAAGGACCATTCCACAGGTGCATGTTCATTAATTGTTTATGGTTCATTGAACAAGCATGGGGAAACAGTGCTTAAACCCTTTTCAATAAAGATCTGTGAAGTTATTTTGATTTTTACGAATTATCTTTGAAAGACAGGGTCCTGAAAAAGGGATGTTTCTTTTTTTGCTGAGTTTAGATGCCGAAAGTGCTTTCATATCTAAAACGGTAAAAAATACAGTCTTGGCCAAAAGTTTTGAGAATGACACAAATATTAATTTTCACAAAGTCTGCTGCCTCAGTTTGTATGATGGCAATTTGCGTATACTCGAGAATGTTATGAAGAGTGATCAGATCAATTGCAAATAATTGCCAAGTTCCTCTTTGCCATGCAAATGAACTGAATCCCCCAAAAACATTGCCACAAAAGGACCAGCTGACATCATGTCAGTGATTCTCTCGGTAACACAGGTGTGAGTGTTGACGAGGACAAGGCTGGAGATCACTCTGTCATGCTGATTGAGTTCGAATAACAGACTGGAAGCTTCAAAAGGAGGGTGGTGCTTGGAATCATTGTTCTCCCTCTGTCAACCATGGTTACCTGCAAGGAAACACGTGTCGTCATCATTGCTTTGCACAAAAAGGGCTTCACAGGCAAGGATATTGCTACCAGTAAGATTGCACCTAAATCAACCATTTATTGGATCATCAAGAACTTCAAGGAGAGCGGTTCAATTGTTGTGAAGAAGGCTTCAGGGCGCCCAAGAAAGTCCAGCAAACGCCAGGACCGTCTCCTAAAGTTGATTCAGCTGCGGGATCGGGGCACCACCAGTACAGAGCTTGCTCAGGAATGGCAGCAGGCAGGTGTGAGTTTTTCGGAGGATGGCCTGGTGTCAAGAAGGGCAGCAAAGAAGCCACTTCTCTCCAGGAAAAACATCAGGGACAGACTGATATTCTGAAAAAGGTACAGGGATTGGATTGCTGAGGACTGGGGTAAAGTCATTTTCTCTGATGAATCCCCTTTCCGATTGTTTGGGGCATCCGGAAAAAAGCTTGTCCGGAGAAGGCAAGGTGAGCACTACCATCAGTCCTGTGTCATGCCAACAGTAAAGCATCCTGAGACCATTCATGTGTGGGGTTGCTTCTCAGCCAAGGGAGTGGGCTCACTCACAATTTTGCCTAAGAACACAGCCATGAATAAAGAATGGTACCAACACATCCTCCGAGAGCAACTTCTCCCAACCAGTCAGGAACAGTTTGGTGACGAACAATGCCTTTTCCAGCATGATGGAGCACTTTGCCATAAGGCAAAAGTGATAACTAAGTGGCTCTGGGAACAAAACATCGATATTTTGGGTCCATGGCCAGGAAACTCCCCAGACCTTAATCCCATTGAGAACTTGTGGTCAATCCTCAAGAGGCAGGTGGACAAACAAAAACCCACAAATTCTGACAAACTCCAAGCATTGATTATGCAAGAATGGGCTGCCATCAGTCAGGATGTGGCCCAGAAGTTAATTGACAGCATGCCAGGGCAGATTGCAGAGGTCTTGAAAAAGAAGGGTCAGCACTGCAAATATTGACTCATTGCTTCAACTTCATGTGATTGTCAATAAAAGCCTTTGACACTTATGAAATGCTTGTAATTATACTTCAGTATTCCATAGTAACATCTGACAAAAATATCTAAAGACACTGAAGCAGTAGACTTGTGAAAATTAATATTTGTGTCATTCTCAAAACTTTTGGCCACGACTGTATATGTATGAATACCTTTAAATAAAAGGTGACATTCTGTACTGTCACCTAATATGAAACATTCGATCTCAAATCCAAAATGCTGGAGCATAGCACCACATTTAAAACTGTAAGCTTCACTGTCCAAACACATATGGTGTGGACTATGTGTGCCTAGTAAACACATGTGGATCTGGTGAACAGTTATCACTTGTTGACCAACTACAGGAATACTGACCTCAGAGTCTCCAGTTTACAGTGGGGATTCCCCAGTCCAGCAGAGAGCAGCTCCACTCCTGAATCCTTCAGGTCATTGTTACTCAGGTCCAGCTCTCTCAGGTGTGAGGGGTTTGACTCCAGAGCTGAGACCAGAGAAGCACAGCCTTCCTCTGTGACTCCACAGCCTGACAGCCTGCAAAGAGTCAAATCATATTAAAATCACACTGCTATGCTTTGGTGGTGAAAATAGAAGCAGTATATTTTTATTAACATATTCAGATACATCAGTCTCCTGAAACCTGCCATATATATTCATAAATTAATGTATCATTATTAGAAATGACAAATTATCAAAGTTTTGCCTGCAGATAGAAACATGTATAATACAAATATTTGAGTAGACTGACCAGACCAGTTTAAAAGCAGTATCAGTCAAAAGACAGACAGTGAGGTATCAGATTTAGATTGTATTGAGTATACAGTCCACACCATATCTATTTTGACAGTGAAGATAACAATTTAAATGTGGTTCTAAACTCTAACATTTTGGATTTCAGATCAAATGTTTCATGTGAGGTGACAGTATATAATGTCACCTTTTATTTGAGGATATTTTAATTCATATCTGTTTCACCATTTAGACAAATAAAAGCACTTTATGTATCTAGTCCCCCCATTTGAAGAAGTCATAAGTATTCTGACCAAATCACTCATAGTGTATTAAAATAGTCAAACGTTTAGTATTTGGTCCCATATTCCTTTAATGCAACAACTACATCAAGCTTGTGACTCAAAGTCGTGTGTTGCATTTGCAGTTTGTTTTGGTTGTGTTTTGGGTTATGTTTTGCACAATATTAAAATGGTGGATGTTTTCTGTCTAAGTGAGAAGATACATGCTGGAGCATAGCACCAAATTTAAAACTTTAAGCTTCACTGTCCAAACACATATGGTGTGGACTATGTGTGTCTGGTAAACACATGTGGATCTGGTGAACAGTTATCACTTGTTGACCAACTACAGGAATACTGACCTCAGAGTCTCCAGTTTACAGTGGGGATTCCCCAGTCCAGCAGAGAGCAGCTTCACTCCTGAATCCTTCAGGTCATTGTTACTCAGGTCCAGCTCTCTCAGGTGTGAGGGGTTTGACCTCAGAGCTGAGACCAGAGAATCACAGCCTTCCTCTGTGACCAGACAGCCTGACAGCCTGCAAAGAGTCAAATCATATTAAAACCACACTGATATTCTTTGGTGGTGAAAATAGTGGCAGTATATTTCTTCAACATATTCAGATATATCAGTGTCCTGAAACCTTCCATATCTATTCAGAAATTAATGTATCATATTATAAATTACAAATTATCAACGTTTTGCCTGCAGATAGAAACATGTATAGTACAAATATTTGAGTAGACTGACCAGACCAGTTTAAAAGCAGTATCAGTCAAAAGACAGACAGTGAGTTATCAGATTTAGATTGTATTGAGTATACAGTCCACACCATATCTATTTTGACAGTGAAGATAACATTTTAAATGTGGCTCTATACTCCAACATTTTGGATTTGAGATCAAATGTTTCATTTGAGGTGACAGTATAAAATGTCACCTTTTATTTGAGGATATTTTCATACATATCTGTTTCACGTTTAAAAATGAAAGCACTTTATGTATCTAGTCCCCCTATTTGAAGAAGTCATAAGTATTTTGACCAATTCATTTATAGTGTATTAAAGTAGTCAAAAGATTAGTGTTTGGTTGTAAACTAGTTGGTTGCATTTGCAGTTTGTTTTGGTTGTGTTTTGCCCAATAATAAAATGGTGGATGATGACTGGATAATTTTCTGTCTAAGTGAGTAGATAACATGTTTCTAAACACTAAATTAATCCTGATGATAACATGATTAATACAAATCATGAATGAATCATCAATAATAATGAGAGAGAAAGTTACAGAGTCTACAACAGAACATGCTAACCTCTCACCATTACCAATAACAGAGACTACAACAAAACATGCTAATCTCTCACCATTACCAATAACAGAGGCTACAACAAAACATGCTAACCTCTCACCATTACCAATAACAGACTACAACAAAACATGCTAACCTTTCACCATTACCAATAACAGAGACTACAACAAAACATGCTAACCTCTCACCATTACCAATAACAGAGACTACAACAGAACATGCTAACCTCTCACCATTACCAATAACAGAGGCTACAACAAAACATGCTAACCTCTCACCATTACCAATAACAGAGACTACAACAAAACATTCTAACCTCTCACCATTACCAATAACAGAGGATACAACAAAACATGCTAACCTCTCACCATTACCAATAACAGAGGCTACAACAAAACATGCTAACCTCTCACCATTACCAATAACAGAGGATACAACAAAACATGCTAACCTCTCACCATTACCAATAACAGAGGCTACAACAAAACATGCTAACCTCTCACCATTACCAATAACAGAGGCTACAACAAAACATGCTAACCTCTCACCATTACCAATAACAGAGGCTACAACAAAACATGCTAACCTCTCACCATTACCAATAACAGAGGGGGTTTGATCTTTGTTAGTAGAATCACAAGCCTCACTGCAGGTGTCAGGAATCCCGCTTCCTGAGTCTGTTTCTGCCTGAGCTGACTGTTTTCTGTTTGGAGTCTAAGGGTGCGTTCAGAAACCTATCTGGTTGCTAGGCAATGAAGTTAGGCGGGAGATCTAGTGATTACCCTACACCTGCATCTCATCAACCTTCTGCACACCTGGTCCTGATCATCACCTCTTCATAAGCCCTGAGCTGACATCCATTCCCTGCTGGATCGTTAGCAACGAACAGCCTCATGTTTCCTGAGCTAGTCTTGTTGTTTTGTCCTTGTTACTGGTTACTCACCCCCCGTTTACTCTGTCTACAGTCATCCTCCCGGAACATTCAACTCCCTTGCCTGGCCGTCGGTGGATACAGTGACGTCATTGAATCCACCCATCTACTCTCATCAACTCACCTCCGCTGCCGCTCTGTCTCCTGGATCACTCAAATTACACATCAAGACTACCAATAAATACTCACCTTCATTTTACTCACCTTGTCCTGGTCTGCTTCTGGGTTCTGTCTTAGAGAAACGTGACAGCAGGCATGGAATATGGGACAACATGCTAAACTTATGACTACTTTAATACACTATAAGTAATATGTCCGAATAATTACGACTTTTTCAAATGGGAGAACTACATGCATAAAGTACTTTCATATCTGATAATACTGACCTCAGAGTCTCCAGTTTACAGTGGGGATTCCCCAGTCCAGCAGAGAGCAGCTTCACTCCTGAATCCTTCAGGTCATTGTTACTCAGGTCCAGCTCTCTCAGGTGTGAGGGGTTTGACCTCAGAGCTGAGGCCAGAGAAGCACAGCCTTCCTCTGTGACTAGACAGCCTGACAGCCTGCAAAGAGTCAAATCATATTAAAATCACACTGCTATTCTTTGGTGGTGAAAATAGTAGCAGTATATTTTTTCAACATATTTAGATATATCAGTGTCCTGAAACCTTCCATATCTATTCGTAAATTAAAGTATCATATTATAAATTACAAATTATCAAAGTTTTGCCTGCAGATAGAAACATGTATAGTACAAATATTTGAGTAGACTGACCAGACCAGTTTAAAAGCAGTATCAGTCAAAAGACAGACAGTGAGGTATCAGATTTAGATTGTATTGAGTATACAGTCCACAACATATCTATTTCGACAGTGAAGATAACATTTTAAATGTGGCTCTAAACTCCAACATTTTGGATTTCAGATCAAATGTTTCATATGAGGTGACAGTATATAATGTCACCTTTTATTTGAGGATATTTTCATACATATCTGTTTCACCATTTAGAAAAATGAAAGCACTTCATGCATCTAGTCCCCCTATTTAAAAAAGTCATATGTTTTCTGACCAATTCACTCATAGTGTATTAAATTAGTCAAAAGTTTATTATTTGGTCCCATATTCTTTGACTGCAATGACTACATCAAGCCTGTGACTACCATGATTGAGAAAGATCATGAATAATAATGAGTGAGAGAGTTACAGAGGCTACAACAAAACATGCTAACCTCTCACCATTACCAATAACAGAGGCTACAACAAAACATGCTAACCTCTCACCATTACCAATAACAGAGGCTACAACAAAACATGCTAACCTCTCACCATTACCAATTACAGAGGCTACAACAAAACATGCTAACCTCTCACCATTACCAATAACAGAGGCTACAACAAAACATGCTAACCTCCCACCATTACCAATAACAGAGGTTACAACAAAACATGCTAACCTCTCACCATTACCAATAACAGAGGCTACAATAAAACATGCTAACCTCTCACCATTACCAATAACAGAGACTACAACAAAACATGCTAACCTCTCACCATTACCAATTACAGAGGCTACAACAAAACATGCTAACCTCCCACCATTACCAATAACAGAGGTTACAACAAAACATGCTAACCTCTCACCATTACCAATAACAGAGGCTACAACAAAACATGCTAACCTCTCACCATTACCAATAACAGAGACTACAACAAAACATGCTAACCTCTCACCATTACCAATAACTGAGGATACAACAAAACATGCTAACCTCTCACCATTACCAATAACAGAGGCTACAACAAAACATGCTAACCTCATCATTACCAATTTATTTATTTATTTCACCTTTATTTAACCAGGTAGGCAAGTTGAGAACAAGTTCTCATTTACAATTGCGACCTGGCCAAGATAAAGCAAAGCAGTTCGACACATATAACAACACAGAGTAACACATGGAGTTAAACAAATGTAACCCTCTCACCAGGCTTGAATATGACTCTCACAACATTAACATATGTAGAGTATCTCAGCAGCATGGGATGTTAGGTGAGAAGGACATCTCCAATAAGAATTCCTATTGTAAACTATCTAGGGTTATGACAATAGGGTATTAACTTCAGATGAAATGATTATAGGTTTCTGTTATTGAATCAGGATAAACCATCCCATGCATTAAATTAAAACAATCAATGACTCCACCAAGGCAACATACATAATGTTCCATATGTGTATTAAAACATTTTCAAACACAAATACATGTTCAGACACAACATCAAAAGAAAAAATAAATAATAATAAACCCCAATGAGTCGTGCACAACCCGTGTCCAAATTAAGCACCTCACATTGTGGTTACTCACTACTTGGTAGATATTCCCTCAGCGAAGTATGGCAGTTCCATGCAGGTTTCCTCACCAAGTCCAAGGCAGCACAGCGACCCATGCAGACAGTACTCCTTAGTAACCGATATCCCCATGGCAACACGAACTCGTTAAGCTTCCCAAGCAATTATCTCCCGGTGTCACACGATGCTAGGCTAACCTCTAGGCTGGCTAATACCTCCACGACGAGACGGTAGCTTCAGTCTTTACTAAGTTAACTAAATTATAACAACTCTTTTATTAAATAAAACATGTATTTCCCTTCATGTCTTAGTAGCTATGGGTTTTGTTCTACTTCTGTCGTCTTCTTTTATAATTTTTCTTCACCAACCGTCCTGAGGTAAAACGTCCATCCTTTCATCAACGTCTTTTCCCCTCCCGTTAACCAGGTCAACTCCCATTGGCCACAACTTAACAAGCGACCTTATTGGTCAAAACGTAAACTTCAAAGTAAAACAAACTATTCACTTATACATTAAATAAATATTTCTTCAAAAAGCATAATGCATTAACAACATTACAGATTAGGAGCAATTCAATCATCTTTTATATATAATACCAATTAATTATAACAAATAAACTCAATACTTGGTTCAAACAAGGGTATTACACAAACATACAGTAAATAATACAGTAGAAAAATAAGTCTATATACAATGTGAGCAAATTAAGTGAAATAAGGGAGGTAAAGGCAAAAAAAGGCCATGGTGGCAAAGTAAATACAATATAGCAAGTAAAACACTGGAATGGTAGATATGCAGCGGAAGAAAGTGCAAAGTAGAAATAATGGGGTGGAAAGGAGCTAAAAAAATAAATACAGTAGGGGAAGAAGTAGTTGGGCTAAATTATAGATGGGCTATGTACAGGTGCAGTAATCTGCTCTGACAGCTGGTGCTTAAAGCTAGTGAGGGAGATAAGTGTTTCCAGTTTTAGAGATTTTTGTAGTTCGTTCCAGTCATTGGCAGCAGAGAACTGGAAGAAGAGGCGGCCGAAGGAGGAATTGGCTTTGGGGGTGACCAGAGAGATATACCTGCTGGAGCGTGTGCTACAGGTGGGTGCTGCTATGGTGACAAGCGAGCTAAGATAAGGGGGGACTTTACCTAGCAGGGTCTTGTAGATGACCTGGAGCCAGTGGGTTTGGCGAGGAGTATGAAGCGAGGGCCAGCCAACGAGAGCGTTCAGGTCGCAGTGGTGGGTAGTACAGTGGGGGGGAAAAGTATTTGATCCCCTACTGATTTTGTACGTTTGCCCACTTACAAAGAAATGATCAGTCTATAGTTTTAATGGTAGGTTTATTTGAACAGTGAGAGAGAGAATAACAGCAAAAAATCCAGAAAAACGCATGTCAAAAATGTTATACAATTATTTGCATTTTAATGAGGGAAATAAGTATTTGACCCCTCCGCAAAACATGACTTTGTGATTGCCAACAAGCGTTTTGTCACCAAGTACTGAGGTCAGACGTTCCTTGTAGTTGGCCACCAGGTTTGCACACATCTCAGTGGGGTTTTGTCCCACTCCTCTTTACAGATCTTCTCCAAGTCATTAAGGTTTCAAGGCTGACGTTTGGCAACTTGAACCTTCATCTCCCTCCACAGATTTTCTATGGGATTAAGGTCTGGAGACTTGCTAGGTCATTCCAAGACCTTAATGTGCTTCTTCTTGAGCCACTCCTTTGTTGCCTTGGCCGTGTGTTTTGGGTCATTGTCATGCTGGAATACCCATCCACAACCCATTTCCAATGCCCTGGCTGAGGGAAGGAGGTTCTCACCCAAGATTTGACGGTACATGGCCCCGTCCATCGTCCCTTTGATGCAGTGAAGTTGTCCTGTCCCCTTAGGAGAAAAAAAACCCCAAAGCATAATGTTTCCACCTCCATGTTTGATGGTGGAGATGGTGTTCTTGGGGTCATAGGCAGCATTCCTCCTCCTCCAAATACGGCGAGTTGAGTTGATGTCAAAGAGCTCTATTTTGGTCTCATCTCACCACAACACTTTCAGCAGTTGTCCTCTGAGTCATTCAGATGTTCATTGGCAAACTTCAGACGGGCATGTATATGTATTCTTGAGCAGGGGGACCTTGCGGGCGCTGCAGGTTTTCAGTCCTTCACGGCGTAGTGTGTTACCCATTGTTTTCTTGGTGACTATGGTCCCAGCTGCCTTGAGATCATTGACAAGATCCTCCCGTGTAGTTCTGGGCTGATTCCTCACCATTCTCATGATCATTGCAACTCCACGAGGTGAGATCTTGCATGGAGCACCAGGCCGAGGGATATTGACAGTTCTTTTGTGTTTCTTCCATTTGCGAATAATCGCACCAAATGTTGTCACCTCCTCACCAAGCTGCTTGGCAATGGTCGTGTAGCCCATTCCAGCCTTGTGTAGGTCTACAATCTTGTCCCTGACATCCTTGGAGAGCTCTTTGGTCTTGGCCATGGTGGAGAGTTTGGAATCTGATTGATTGATTGCTTCTGTGGACAGGTGTCTTTTTTTACAGGTAACAAGTTGCAGTTAGGAGCAAGAGAGTGTGCTCCTAATCTCAGCTCGTTACCTGTATAAAAGACACCTGGGAGCCAGAAATCTTTCTGATTGAGAGGGGGTCAAATACTTATTTCCCTCATTAAAATGCAAATCAATTTATAACATTTCTGACATGCGTTTTTCTGGATGTTTTTGTTGTTATTCTGTCTCTCACTGTTCAAATAAACCATTAAAATTATAGACTGATCCTTTCTTTGTCAGTGGGCAAACGTACAAAATCAGCAGGGGATCAAATACTTTTTCCCCCCACTGTATATGGGGCTTTGGTGACAAAACGGATGGCACTGTGACAGACTGCATCCAATTTATTGAGTAGGGTATTGGAGGCTATTTTGTAAATGACATCGCCGAAGTCAAGGATCAGTAGGATGGTCAGTTTTACGAGGGTATGTTTGGCAACATGAGTGAAGGATGCTATGTTGCGAAATAGGAAGCCAATTCTAGATTTAATTTTGGATTGGAGATGCTTATAGTGAGTCTGGAAGGAGAGTTTACAGTCTAACCAGACACCTAGGTATTTGTAGTTGTCCACATATTCTAAGTCAGAACTGTCCAGAGTAGTGATGCTGGACAGGCGGGCAGGTGCAGGCAGCGATCGGTTGAAGAGCATGCATTTAGTTTTACTTGTAGTTAAGAGCAGTTGGAGGCCACGGAAGGAGAGTTGTATGGCATTGAAGCTCGTCTGGAGGTTAGTTAACACAGTGTCCAAAGAAGGGCCAGAAGTATACAGAATAATACCAATAACAGAGGGGGTCTGATCTTTGTGCCTCTGTAACTTTCTCATTTCTCATTATTCACGATTCATTCATGATTATTCATAATTATGGTAGCATGCACATTAATGTAGAAGTGCTCAGAAACATCTTCTATTCTTACTGACAATACAAGTGAAGTGACTCCAAAATGACAGGACATTATTCACCATTCAGTTTCTATTAGGAAAAACATCTTCCAAAACACAACCAAGACAAACTGTAAATGAATTCAACAAGTTTGTAGAATCACAAGCTTGATGTAATCACTGCAGGCATGGAATATGGGACCAAATACTAAACTTATGGCTACTTTAATACAATATAAGTGAATTTGTCCGAATATGTACAACTTTTTCAAATGGGAGAACTAAATACATAAAGTGCTTTCCTTTCTTAACAGTAACACAGCTATGTATGAAAATACCCTCAAATAAAAGGTGACATTCTGTACTGTCACCTAATATGAAACATCTCAAATCCAAAATGCTGGAGCATAGCACCACATTTAAAACTGTAAGCTTCACTGTCCAAACTGTCCAAACACACGTACGCTACGGTCACAAGACGCAGGCCTCCTAATTGTCCCTAGAATTTCTAAGCAAACGGCTGGAGGTAGGGCTTTCTCCTATAGAGCTCCATTTTTATGGAATGGTCTGCCTACCAATGTGAGAGACGCAGACTCAGTCTCAACCTTTAAGTCTTTACTGAAGACTTATCTCTTCAGTAGGTCCTATGATTAAGTATAGTCTGGCCCAGGAGTGTGAAGGTGAACGGAAAGGCTGGAGCAACGAACCGCCCTTGCTGTCTCTGCCTTGCCGGTTCCCCTCTTTCCACTGGAATTCTCTGCCTCTAACCCTTTTACAGGGGCTGAGTCACTGGCCTACTGGTGTTCTATCATGCCGTCCATGGGAGGGGTGCGTCACTTGAGTGGGTTGAGTCACTGACGTGGTCTTCCTGTCTGGGTTGGCGCCCCCCCCCCCTTGGGTTGTGCCATGGCGGAGATCGTTGTGGGCTATACTCGGCCTTGTCTTAGGACGGTAAGTTGGTGGTTGGAGACATCCCTCTAGTGGTGTGGGGGCTGTGCTTTGGCAAAGTGGGTGGGGTTATATCCTGCCTGTTTGGCCCTGTCCGGGGGTATCATCGGATGGGGCCACAGTGTCTTCTGATCCCTCCTGTCTCAGCCTCCAGTATTTATGCTGCAGTAGTTTATGTGTCGGGGGGCTAGGGTCAGTCTGTTACATCTGGAGTATTTCTATTGTCTTATCCGGTGTCCTGTGTGTATTTAAATATGCTCTCTCTAATTCTCTCTTTCTCTCTTTCTGTCTTTCTCTCGGAGGACCTGAGCCCTAGGACCATGCCTCAGGACTACCTGGTATGATGACTCCTTGCTGTCCCCAGTCCACCTGGCCGTGCTGCTGCTCCAGTTTCAACTGTTCTGCCTGCGGCTATGGAACCCTGACCTGTTCACCGGACGTGCTTGTTGCACCCTCGACAACTACTATGATTATTATTATTTGACCATGCTGGTCATTTATGAACATTTTAACATTTTAACATCTTGACCATGTTCTGTTATAATATCCACCCTGCACAGCCAGAAGAGGACTGGCCACCCCTCATAGCCTGGTTCCTCTCTAGGTTTCTTCCTAGGTTTTTGGCCTTTCTAGGGAGTTTTTCCTAGGGAGTTTTTCCTAGCCACCGTGCTTCTTTCACATGCTTTGCTTGCTGTTTGGGGTTTTAGGCTGGGTTTCTGTACAGCACTTTGAGAATATCAGCTGATGTACGAAGGGCTATATAAAAATAAATTTGATTTGAAATTTGAAATTTGATTTGATTATGTGTGTCTGGTAAACACATGTGGATCTGGTGAACAGTTATCACTTGTTGACCAACTACAGGAATACTGACCTCAGAGTCTCCAGTTTACAGTGGGGATTCCCCAGTCCAGCAGAGAGCAGCTTCACTCCTGAATCCTTCAGGTCATTGTTACTCAGGTCCAGCTCTCTCAGGTGTGAGGGGTTTGACTCCAGAGCTGAGACCAGAGAAGCACAGCCTTCCTCTGTGACTCCACAGCCTGACAGCCTGCAAAGAGTCAAATCATATTAAAATCACACTGTTTTGCTTTGGTGGTGAAAATAGTGGCAGTATAATTTTTCAACATATTCAGGTATCAGTGTCCTGAAACCTTCCATATCTATTCGTAAATTAATGTATCATCAATAAAAATGACAAATGATCAAAGTATTTCCTGCAGATAGAAATATATATAGTACAAATATTTGAGTAGACTGACCAGACCAGTTTAAAAAGCAGTATCAGTCAGAAGACAGACAGTGAGGTATCAGATTTAGATTGTATTGAGTATACAGTCCACACTATAGCTATTTTGACAGTGAAGCAAACATTTTAAATGTGGCTCTGTACTCCAACATTTTGGATTTCAGATCAAATGTTTCATATGAGGTGACAGTATATAATGTCACCTTTTATTTGAGGGTATTTTAATACATACAGTTGAAGTCAGAGGTTTACATACACCTTAGCCAAATACATTTAAACTCAATTTTTACAATTCCTGACATTTAATCCTAGTAAAAATCTCCTGTCTTAGGTCAGTTAGGATCACCACTTTATTTTAAGAATGTGAAATGTCAGAATAATAGTAGAGAGAATGATTAATATCAGCTTTTATTTCTTTCATCACATTCCCAGTGGGTCAGAAGTTTACATACACTCAATTAGTATTTGGTAGCATTGCCTTTAAATGGTTTAACTTGGGTTAAACGTTTCGGGTAGCCTTCCACAAGCTTCCCACAATAAGTTGGGTGAATTTTGGCCCATTCCTCCTGACAGAGCTGGTGTAACTGAGTCAGGTTTGTAGGCCTCTTGCTCGCACACGCTTTTTCAGTTCTGCCCACAAATGTCCTATAGGATTGAGGTCAGGGCTTTGTGATGGCCACTCCAATACCTTGACTTTGTTGTCCTTAAGCCATTTTGCCACAACTTTGGAGGTATCGTTGGGGTCATTGTCCATTTGGAAGACCCATTTGTGACCAAGCTTTAACTTCCTGACTGATGTCTTGAGATGTTGCATCAATATATCCACATAATTCTCCTCCCTCATGATGCCATCTATTTTGTGAAGTGCACCAGTCCCTCCTGCAGCAAAGCACCCCCACAACATGATGCTGCCACCCCCGGGCTTCAAGGTTGGGATGGTGTTCTTCGGCTTGCAAGCTTCCCCTTTTTCCTCCAAACATAACGATGGTCATTATGGCCAAACAGTTCTTGTATTGTTTCATCTGACCAG
This sequence comes from Salmo salar, assembly GCF_965601325.2. Taxonomy (NCBI): domain Eukaryota; kingdom Metazoa; phylum Chordata; class Actinopteri; order Salmoniformes; family Salmonidae; genus Salmo; species Salmo salar. The sequence continues at coordinate 109,707 of NW_027675530.1, read as the reverse complement.
AGGACATTTCTCCAAAATGTACGATCTTTGTCCCCATGTGCAGTTGCAAACTGTAGTCTGGCTTTTGTTATGGTGGTTTAGGAGCAGTGGCTTCTTCCTTGTTGAGCAACCTTTCAGATTATGTCGATATAGGACTCGTTTTACTGTGGATATAGATACTTTTGTACCTGTTTCCTCCAACATCTTCACAAGGTCCTTTGCTGTTGTTGTGGGATTGATTTGCACCAAAGTAAGTTCATCTCTAGGAGACAGAACGCGTATCCTTCCTGAGCGGAATGGCGGCTGAGTGGTCCCATGGTGTTTAGACTTGCGTACTATTGTTTGAACAGATGGAAATTGTTTGGAAATTGTTCCCAAGGATGAACCATACTTGTGGAGGTCTACAATTTTTTTTCTGAGATCTTGGCTGATTTCTTTTCATTTTCCCATGATGTCAAGCAAAGAGGCACTGAGTTTGAAGGTAGGCCTTGAAATACATCCAAATTATGTCAATTAGCCTACCAGATGTTTCTAAAGCCATAACATAAAAAAATCATGAATAAATCATGAATCAGAATGAGTGAGAAAGTTACAGAGGCCACAACAAAACATGCTAACCTCTCACCATTACCAATAACAGAGGCTACAACAAAACATGCTAACCTCTCACCATTACCAATAACAAAAGCTACAACAAAACAGCTAACCTCTCACCATTACCAATAACAGAGGCTACAGCAAAACATGCTAACCTCTCACCATTACCAATAACAGAGGCTACAACAAAACATGCTAACCTCTCACTATTAGCAATAACAGAGGCTACAACAAAACATGCTAACCTCTCACCATTACCAATAACAGAGGCTACAACAAAACATGCTAACCTCTCACCATTACCAATAACAGAGTGGGTATGATCCTTGTGCCTCTGTAACTTTCTCATTCATCATCATTCTCGATTCATTCTTATTCTTACTGACAATACAAGTAAAGTGACTCCAAAATGACAGGACATTATTCACCAATCAGTTTATATTAGGAAAAACATCATCCAAAACACAACCAAGACAAACTGAAAAATGAATTCAACAAGTTAGTAGAATCACAAGCTTGATGTAATCACTGCAGGCATGGAATATGGGACTAAATACTAAACTTATGGCTACTTTAATACAATATAAGTGAATTTGTCCAAATAATTAAGACTTCTTCAAATAGGAGAACTACGTACAGAAAGTGCTTTAATTTGTAATTGGTAAAACAGCTATGTATGAAAATACCCTCAAATAAAAGGTGACATTCTGTACTGTCACCTAATATGAAACATCTCAAATCCAAAATGCTGGAGCATAGCACCAAATGTAAAACTGTAATCTTCACTGTCCAAACACATATGGTGTGGACTATGTGTGCCTGGTAAACACATGTGGAACTGGTGAACAGTTATCACTTGTTGACCAACTACAGGAATACTGGCCTCAGAGTCTCCAGTTTACAGTGGGGATCCTCCAGTCCAGCAGAGAGCAGCTTCACTCCTGAATCCTTCATGTCATTGTTACTCAGGTCCAGCTCTCTCAGGTGTGAGGGGTTTGACTTCAGAGCTGAGACCAGAGAATCACAGCCTTCCTCTGTGACTCCACAGCCTGACAGCCTGCAACGAGATCATCATGACTTCACAAACACACTGTTAAATTAACAAGTAGTGTAGAAGGATAATGGCAGATGCATTTGGTTTATTCTCTCAAACAGCATATAAATTCATCTTCCGTCTCCTAGAATTGTATGGTCATATTGTTATACTAATGTGAAAATCAATGCATTTATTCAATGTGTTATTCAACATAATATTATATACATATTATAATACATATTTTTATCTAAACAGAATATTTCTTCCTGATGATTACTTCTTAAATGTCATTTTATTTACTCACAGAACAGCTCTGGAGGCTTTGACCACTGGCAGCAGCCTCAGAAGACCTTCCTCTGATCTGGAGTATTTCTTCAGGTCAAACACATCCAGCTCCTTTTCTGAAGTCAGCAACACAAAGACCAGAGCTGACCACTGTGCAGGTGACAGGTTGGGTTTTGAGAGACTTCCTGATCTCAGGTAGAATTGGATCTCCTCCACTAGAGAATGGTCATTCAGTTCATTCAGACAGTGGAACAGATTGATGCTCCTCTCTGGAGAGGGATTCTCCCTGATCTTCTCCTTGATGTAGTTCACTGTTTTTTCATGGGTCTTTGAGCTGCTTCTTGTCTTTGTCAGTAGACCTCGTAAGTGCTTCTGATTGGACTCCAGTGAGAGGCCCAGAAGGAAGCGGAGGAACAGGTCCAGGTTTCCCGTCTCACTGTGTAAGGCTTTATCCACAGCACTCTTGTAGAAAGTAACTTTATGCTTGTCTCTGAACAGCGCAGAAAGGTTCCTGGACGTTGATTGCGGTTCGGCCATTAGATTCTCATTGTTGTTGTTGAATGAGAGGAACACATATACAGCAGCCAGAAACTCCTGAATGCTCAGATGAACAAAGCAGTACACCTTGTCTTGGTACAGAACACATTCCTCTTTAAAGAGCTGTGTGCACAATCCTGAGTACACCGAGGCTTCATTGACATCAATGCCAGCCTTTTTCAGGTCTTCTTCATAGAAAATCAGATTGCCATTCACAAGCTGTTGAAAAGCCAGTTTTCCCAGTGACAGAATGCTCTCTTTATTCCAGTGTGGACCTGTCTCTTCTTTCCCAAGATACTTTTCATTCTTCTGTTTGGTATGAAACACCACAAGGTGTGTGTACATCCCAGTCAGAGTCTTGGGCATCTCTTCTCTCTTATGTTTCAGCATGTGTTCGAGGACTGTTGCAGAAATCCAACAGAAGACTGGAATGTGGCACATGATGTGGAGGCTCCTTGATGTCTTTATGTGTGAGATGATTCTGTTGGCCAGGTCCTCATCACTGAATCTCTTCCTGAAGTACTCCTCCTTCTGTGGGTCATTGAACCCTCGTACCTCTGTCACCTGGTCAACACACCCTGAAGGGATCTTATTGGCTGCTGCAGGTCGGGTAGTTATCCAGAGGAGAGCAGAGGGAAGCAGATTTCCCTTGATGAGATTTGTCAGCAGAACATCCATTGAGGTTGACTCTGTGACGTCCCAACAGATCTTGTTCTTCTGGAAGTCTAGGGGCAGTCGGCACTCATCCAGACCATCAAAGATGAACAGAACTTTGTACTTGTTGTAGTTGGAAATTCTTGATTGTTTGATTTCCATTGAGAAGTGATTAAGAAGTTCAATCAAAGTGTGTTTTTCCCCTTTCATCAAATTCAGCTCCCGAAAAGGGAATGAAAACACAAATTGGACATCCTGATTTGCTTTTCCTTCAGCCCAGTCCAGAATGAACTTCTGCACAGAGACTGTTTTTCCAATGCCAGCGACTCCCTTTGTCAGCACAGTTCTGATTAGTTTGTCTTGTCCAGTTAAGGGTTTGAAGATGTCGTTACATTTGATTGCAGTCTCTGGTCTTGCTTGTTTCCTGGTTGTTGTCTCAATCTGTCTCAGCTCATGTTCATTATTGACCTGTCCTGTTCCACACTCTGTGATGTAGAGCTCTGTGTAGATCTTATTGAGAAGTGTTGGGTTTCCTTGTTTAGCGATCCCCTCAAATACACATTGAAACTTCTTCTTTAGATTAGATTTGAGTTCACGTTGGCAAATCACAGCAGGATCATCTGAATCTAGAAATAACACAGAGGATATTAATATTACATCTGTTTTAATGCCTACATTATTGAAGGACTGTTAAAAAGTTTTCTATTGTAATAATGTATTCTCTTAACTGACTGTATAAATGTGTAAATGTTTTCATAATACATTACAGACTGGTTTGACTGATTATATTATTATTGGTATTATTGATGGTATTATTAATGTTGTCTCTCTCTCTCTAAATTAATCAACACAACACATCGCTGCTGCTACTTGATGAGGTCACTAGGTGTTGTGTTAAGGCTGCGACAATATCATTGAGTTACTCAGCTACTTTAGCTGTACTTTAGCTACAGCTTTTAAATGTTATAAAACATCATTCAACATGAGGCAGACAGATCTTACATTTCTCCAGTGTGTCAGCAAGCTCCTTCTGGTTCATTTTCCTCAGGACGTGCAGTGTGATCTTCAGAGCCCCCTCTCTGGCACTGCTCTCCTGCTTCTCATCTTCAGCATCCACCACTTCCTCATCCTGCTTCTGACTCTCAAAGCCTTCTGGGAGTTCTGGACTAAGAATCCTCTTGAACATCTTCAGCTCGTTCTTCACAAATGTCATCATTTTCTCTTCAAGCAACTAAAATAAATCAAGTAAATAAGTTAAGCAAGAGAAGAAATGCTTTCTCATTAACACATTAATGAATGATTGAAAGAAACTTTACTTGAGGTCAACAAAAACAAATGTTCATAACAGGACCACATACACTGAATATAGAGTCCAGGTCTGTTTGATGACTCTGGGAAGACTGGCCACTGAGAATCTCTGACTCGGATCTCTCCTGTTGGTTTCTGTGGACAAAACATGAGATTACAGTACACACACACACACACACACACACACACACACACACACACACACACACACACACACACACACACACACACACACACACACACACACACACACACACACACACACACACACACACACACACACACACACACACACACACACACACACACACACACACACACACACACACACCTGTTTTAGGACTATGAAAATGGACTAAAGGGTTAGCCTATGGATTATGAAAACAACCAAAAGAAATGTGAAAATGGGAGAGGAGAAATGACTAGAGACAGTGTTGTTTAACTCACTGACCATGACCCATGAGTTCTTCTTACCTTTGTTCAGTAGAAAAGTCTCCCTCTCTAAAGTTTATAGGTTCAAAAATAGACCAGTCACTCTTCATGGACACACAGCTGGGAACAGGGGAGGCTGGTCTCTCCTGCTTGATTGGACTTCAACACAACAGAGACAAACATTACATCTCTCATCTACTCTGATCTCAGATGGGAAACATAAGAAGAGTTCCAAAACGCAACATATCACTTTACAGAAATGAGCTTTTATTGTTTAAAGAAATTATGTATTAATTATTACATCTCTCACAGACAAGGATTTGTTTAAAATCTATCACTTGATGGTTTCATTTCAGAGAGACAAAAATCATGTTTTTTTTATGCAAAATGCTATATATCTCCCTCACTCTCAAATGTGACCGACCGGCTCAATTTGGTAATTAACTAAATAACTACATATATAGTGATTTTGGTTTATGTCAGTTTAATTGTTTGTTATGGTATAAGTTGTTATTTTATGATTGTAAGTGATACAATTAACTAGTAATTCTCAGTAATTACTACCCCTGCAGTACCTCCACAGACCCCGGATTGAGAACCCCTGATTTAGCAGATGCTCTTATCCAGAGAGATTTACAGTAAGTGCATTCACCTTAAGATAGCTATTTATTTAGGAAATAAACTTAATCAATTATTAATAAAATTGACATCTTACCTCTTAGCTTTGGTGTCATGTCCCCCAGAGAGATTCATTTTAGAGGCAGGGCCCCCCTCCTCTCTCTCCCCAGAGAGACTCATTTTAGAGGCAGGGCCCCCCTCCTCTCTCTCCCCAGAGAGACTCATTTTAGAGCACTGACCCCTGTAAACAGACATCCAGCATGTTGGTTGTGGTTAACACAGTGACAACTAAACAGAGATCCAGCATGTTGGTTGTGGTTAACACAGTGACAACTAAACATTTTACATTTACATTTTAGTCATTTAGCAGACGCTCTTATCCAGAGCAACTTACAGTAGAGTGCATACATTTTATTACATTTTAAATACTGAGATCCAACATGTTGGTTAACACAGTGACAACTAAACATTGATCTAACATGTTGGTTGTGGTTAACACAGTGACAACTAAACAGAGATCCAGCATGTTGGTTGTGGTTAACACAGTGACAACTAAACAGAGATCCAACATGTTGGTTGTGGTTAACACAGTGACAACTAAACAGAGATCCAACATGTTGGTTGTGGTTAACACAGTGACAACTAAACAGAGATCCAGCATGTTGATTGTGGTTAACACAGTGACAACTAAACAGAGATCCAGCATGTTGGTTGTGGTTAACACAGTGACAACTAAACAGAGATCCAGCATGTTGATTGTGGTTAACACAGTGACAACTAAACAGAGATCCAACATGTTGGTTGTGGTTAACACAGGGACAACTAAACAGAGATCCAGCATGTTGGTTGTGGTTAACACAGTGACAACTAAACAGAGATCCAGCATGTTGGTTGTGGTTAACACAGTGACAACTAAACAGAGATCCAGCATGTTGGTTGTGGTTAACACAGTGACAACTAAACAGAGATCCAACATGTTGGTTAACACAGTAACAACTAAACAGAGATCCAGCATGTTGGTTGTGGTTAACACAGTGACAACTAAACAGAGATCCAACATGTTGGTTAACACAGTAACAACTAAACAGAGATCCAGCATGTTGGTTGTGATTAACACAGTGACAACTAAACAGAGATCCAGCATGTTGGTTGTGGTTAACACAGTGACAACTAAACAGAGATCCAGCATGTTGGTTGTGGTTAACACAGTGACAACTAAACAGAGATCCAGCATGTTGGTTGTGGTTAACACAGTGACAACTAAACAGAGATCCAGCATGTTGGTTGTGGTCAACACAGTGACAACTAAACAGAGATCCAGCATGTTGGTTGTGGTTAACACAGTGACAACTAAACAGAGATCCAGCATGTTGGTTGTGGTCAACACAGTGACAACTAAACAGAGATCCAGCATGTTGGTTGTGGTTAACACTGTGACAACTAAACAGAGATCCAGCATGTTGGTTGTGGTTAACACAGTGACAACTAAACAGAGATCCAGCATGTTGGTTGTGGTTAACACAGTGACAACTAAACAGAGATCCAGCATGTTGGTTGTGGTTAACACAGTGACAACTAAACAGAGATCCAGCATGTTGGTTGTGGTTAACACAGTGACAACTAAACAGAGATCCAGCATGTTGGTTGTGGTTAACACAGTGACAACTAAACAGAGATCCAGCATGTTGGTTGTGGTTAACACAGTGACAACTAAACAGAGATCCAGCATGTTGGTTGTGGTTAACACAGTAACAACTAAACAGAGATCCAACATGTTGGTTAACACAGTAACAACTAAACAGAGATCCAGCATGTTGGTTGTGGTTAACACAGTGACAACTAAACAGAGATCCAGCATGTTGGTTGTGGTTAACACAGTGACAACTAAACAGAGATCCAGCATGTTGGTTGTGGTTAACACAGTGACAACTAAACAGAGATCCAGCATGTTGGTTGTGGTTAACACAGTAACAACTAAACAGAGATCCAGCATGTTGGTTAACACAGTGACAACTAAACAGAGATCCAGCATGTTGGTTGTGGTTAACACAGTGACAACTAAACAGAGATCCAACATGTTGGTTGTGGTCAACAGTGACAACTAAACAGAGATCCAGCATGTTGGTTGTGGTTAACACAGTGACAACTAAACAGAGATCCAACATGTTGGTTGTGGTTAACACAGTAACAACTAAACAGAGATCCAACATGTTGGTTGTGGTCAACAGTGACAACTAAACAGAGATCCAGCATGTTGGTTGTGGTTAACACAGTGACAACTAAACAGAGATCCAACATGTTGGTTGTGGTTAACACAGTAACAACTAAACAGAGATCCAACATGTTGGTTGTGGTTAACACAGTGACAACTAATTATTGAATGTCAATTGTTGTATTTTATTCATTATCTCTTAGAAATAAAACATTTCCTAACAGACACATCCCAACAGTCAGGTGATTTAATGCATCACATGAACATGTAGTCGTGACTGATATTTTTCACCTTTTCTCCATGTAGTGGAACTAATAGTAATAATAATAATAATAACATAATATTAATAAGTCACTTTCTCTTTTAATAATTTCTCTCATTCTAGTGTGTTGCTTTGTTCAACAGGTATGATATTATTATGCTGTTACTGAATTCAGTTCATAATAACAATGTTAAGAAAAGTCTGTTCAGTGGTTTCATACCAAATTACACAGGAAGTAGGAGTTCATTGTAGTTTAGAAAACAAATTTTACGATATTTTGAAAAGACGATTTACAACTTATACATAAAAATATACAAATTGTAAAATAACCACAATATACGAATATATGAACAATATGTTTTTGAATTTGACTTGCCTACGCCCAGTTAGCGCCATTTTGTATGATTGAACTGTCACATAACTGTCCCAGGTGAAATGGACTGTTAGATCTGAGTGTTTTACTGTCAGTCACTATACTAAAATAACACCATACATTTAATTTCTCTACACACTTTCCAATAATCCCTGGGAAGATTCTTACCTTGTAGCCTGAATTCACAACCAGAACATGTCAAGTTATTGAGATATTTTCCGTTGGGCTGAGAGAGCAGCTTCCTGATAACAAGTGGCTCTGTATCTATGTTCTAGGTACAGTTGATCTTTGGATGCAATAATATCTGGTCAAAGTCTAGTGACACAACACCATAGTATATCATAAACATAACAGCAGTTGGCCAGAAAAGGCCATGACATACTATAAAACAGGGTTTGTCAACTAGATTTGGCTTCGGGTGTCACGGTTGTCATAGAGAGGAGCGGACCAAAGTGCAGAGTGATTATCGTTCCACATATTTTATTGAACTGTGAAACTATGCAATACATACACATAAACTAAAGAACAAAAAAACAACAAACCGTGATGCAGAGGTGAAACATACACTACTCAAAAACAATCTCCCACAAACCCAGGTGGGAAAAACACCTACTTAAGTATGATCTCCAATTAGAGTCAACGATGACCAGCTGCCTCTAATTGGAGATCATCCCAAACAAAACCCAACATAGAAATACAAAACTAGAAAACAACATAGAAAAACTAAACTAGAAAACCCCCCTGTCACGCCCTGACCTACTCTACCATAGAAAATAACAGCTTTCTCTGGTCAGGACGTGACATCGGGAGAATTTTTTTCTGATTTAAAGTGGGCGGGCCAGAACATAATTAGCGTATAATATTAGCACAATTAATAGGCCTACACTACAAATTTAACAACATGTTTAACACATTTGATTAGTACATAGTACATTCAGTGACAATAAAATAATTTAGATCTGATAAAATCATAAAATCACCAATATCTCTATTCAATTATAACTTTTTGTTTATTTCTCTGTGTGTTGATTGGTGGGGAAAAACAGGTCTACGTAGCCTACTGTAGTCTACACTACTTTATTAATGTCAACATTCATTCAGAACAATGAGCTTGATAGCAAGAGAACATGTCGCTCTCAAAAAGTAACAAAAGGTAGATAATGAAAATCAAAGTTTCAGGGAAGAACAGACAGAGAGATATGCATTCATCTTACCATCTTTCTCCAATGCCAAGCCAGTGCGTCTTGTTGCAATAAAAATGTCACTGTTTGCAAATAATTCAATCTCAGACGGCATTATGAATCTAAACACGGTACTTTCAAAGTAGCCTTCCCGCCCCAGACAGAGGCCCGACGCAGAAACACTGAAGCATTAACTTCAACCTACAAACACGGCAGTAGAATCCTCCTCAGAACACTGAAGCATTAACTACAAGCTACAAACACGGCAGTAGAATCCTCCTTCATGACCCAACAACAGAAGGTCACAAGTGCTTTCCTAAAAGCATCCAGGGTTCTAACCAAACACAACATGCCCTTCACAGAAGCAGAGCTGTTTAAAAAGAGCATGGTGACAGTTTTGGAGGAATTGTCTACAGACAAGTCTATGGATAGCCTAATTGCGTCTGTCAAACAGGTGCCCCTGTCTGTGACATCAGCCGGACGCCGTGTCTGTGCTCTGGCGGATGATGTGCATAGGATTGTTCTGGAGGGGCTCAGTCAGGCTGAGCATTTTCCCCTGGCTATTGATGAGAGTACTGACAACACCGATGTAGCACAGTTGTGTGTACATGTCCGTTATTTTCATGGAAATGACTTTAAAGAAGAGCTACTGGCACTGATTCAACTGGAAGGACACACCACCGGGGACGTTCCCCTGGAAGGACACACCGCCTGGGACGTTCCCCTGGAAGGACACACCGCCTGGGACGTTCCCCTGGAAGGACACACCACCGGGGACGTTCCCCTGGAAGGACACACCACCGGGGACGTTCCCCTGGAAGGACACACCACCGGGGACGTTCCCCTGGAAGGACATACCGCCGGGACGTTCCCCTGGAAGGACACACCGCCGGGGACGTTCCCCTGGAAGGACACACCACCGGGGAGTTCCCCTGGAAGGACACACCGCCGGGGACGTTGCCCTGGAAGGACACACCACCGGGAACATCCTATTCACAAAGCTGGAACAATTGTTTACATAGCTTGGCCTGTCATTCGAAAAAGTCAACTTTGTGGTCACCGTCAGGGCTCCTGCTATGGTGGACAGACACAGGGGCCTGGTCAGCAGGTTGAAGGAAATCGCCCCACAAATGAATGGCTTGCATTGTCTCATCCATCAGAGTGTGAAACCCTCTCTCTATACTGCACGAGGGAGAGAGTCTCCTCCAGGAATTTATGACCTGAGATAACAGAACCTGGGTGTAAGAGAGGGGGATGGAGGGAGAGAGAGGGGGATGGTGGGAGAGAACGGGGGATGGAAGGAGAGAGAGGGGGATGGAGGGAGAGAGAGGGGGATGGAGGGAGAGAGAGGGGGATGGAGGGGGAGAGAGGGGGATGGAGGGAGAGAGAGGGGGATGGAGGGAGAGAGAGGGGGAAGGAGGGAGAGAGAGGGGGATGGAGGGAGAGAGAGGGGGATGGAGGGAGAGAGAGGGGGATGGAGGGAGAGAGAAGGGGATGGTGCTCGCTATACCCAATGAGGGCATCAGCTGAACACCTTCGTATTTTGGAAATGGAGGAATTCCTTTTATGTGCTAACAATGTTTGGATCAACTTCCACCTGTGAGTCCTCCTTTTCCTCTATGAATGCAATCGACTCACGACAGGAACCGGCTTTCACATAAGGCAACCGAGGACTGCCTGCTCATCAACATCACATCCCTCTCACCTGACATCCACAAGATCGTGTCCGAGGGGAAATGCAACTTTTCCCATTAAGTAAATAACTTAGTTTTTAATAAATAGTCATATAGGCTACTAACATTATAGTAATTATTATTATTATTATTATAATTGTTATTATTGTTATTATTATTATTGTGATTATTAGTGCTTATCAATGGCTATTTTAGGTGTCATGCTGACAGTATTTTCTGTTTGTTTTGTCGTTACAGGAGCAGATTATCCCAGACTCCTGATACAGGGCTATAGACACTCAGGTTACTATGGTCACTCTGGTACAGGGCTACAGACACTCAGGTTACTATGGTCACTCTGATACAGGGCTATAGACACTCAGGTTACTCTGGTCACTCTGATACAGGGCTACAGACACTCAGGTTACTATGGTCACTCTGGTACAGGGCTACAGACACTCAGGTTACTATGGTCACTCTGATACAGGGCTACAGACACTCAGGTTACTCTGGTCACTCCTGATACAGGGCTACAGACACTCAGGTTACTCTGGTCACTCTGGTACAGGGCTACAGACACTCAGGTTATTCTGGTCACTCCTGATACAGGGCTACAGACACTCAGGTTACTCTGGTCACTCTGATACAGGGCTACAGACACTCAGGTTACTCTGGTCACTCTGATACAGGGCTACAGACACTCAGGTTACTCTGGTCACTCCTGATACAGGGCTACAGACGCTCAGACACAGACATCACCTGTTTTTCTTTAAATTATTGTTTTATGTAGGATGCTGCCTTTTTGGCCATGTTGCAGTTGTAAGTTGGCCTAATAAATAAATACAAATCCCTCTTTTATTAGGCCATGTTGTTGTCTTGTGAAAGATGCTGTTAAGCCACATAGCCTAGCTCAGCCAGTTAAGTTATTTATATGGGCCTTCGCCCCCACATAGCCTAGCTCAGACAGTTAAGTTATTTATATGGGCCTTCGCCCCCACACAGCCTAGCTCAGCCAGTTAAGTTATTTATATGGGCCTTCGCCCCCACATAGCCTAGCTCAGACAGTTAAGTTATTTATATGGGCCTTCGCCCCCACACAGCCTAGCACAGACAGTTAAGTTATTTATATGGGCCTTCGCCCCCACATAACCTAGCTCAGACAGTTAAGTTATTTATATGTGCCTTCACCCCCACACAGCCTAGCTCAGACAGTTAAATTATTTATATGGGCCTTCGCCCCCCCATAGCCTAGCTCAGACAGTTAAGTTATTTATATGGGCCTTCGCCCCCCCATAGCCTAGCTCAGACAGTTAAGTTATTTATATGGGCCTTCGCCCCCACACAGCCTAGCTCAGACAGTTAAGTTATTTATATGGACCTTCACTCTGAAGAAATAGACTCCAATTAAGATCTCTTGTTGTTTTTAAAGTCAAATTAAAATGAAGATTATTGTTGAAATTAATTACTCGACTGGTGTAGGTTTTCTCCATCTGTTGCTGTGCAACACTTGCATCACAAGTTAACTATATTTTCAGCACCAGGTGCTGCTCACCTCCTATTGATTGTGCTGCTATATTTTCAGCACCAGGTGCTGTTCACCTCCTATTGATTGTGCTGCTATATTTTCAGCACCAGGTGCTGTTCACCTCCTATTGATTGTGCTGCTATATTTTCAGCACCAGGTGCTGCTCACCTCCTATTGATTGTGCTGCTATATTTTCAGCACCAGGTGCTGTTCACCTCCTATTGATTGTGCTGCTATATTTTCAGCACCAGGTGCTGTTCACCTCCTATTGATTGTGCTGCTATATTTTCAGCACCAGGCGCTGTTCACCTCCTATTGATTGTGCTGCTATATTATCAGCACCAGGCGCTGTTCACCTCCTATTGATTGTGCTGCTATATTTTCAGCACCAGGCGCTGTTCACCTCCTATTGATTGTGCTGCTATATTATCAGCACCAGGCGCTGTTCACCTCCTATTGATTGTGCTGCTATATTATCAGCACCAGGTGCTGTTCACCTCCTATTGATTGTGCTGCTATATTTTCAGCACCAGGTGCTGTTCACCTCCTATTGATTGTGCTGCTATATTTTCAGCACCAGGTGCTGTTCACCTCCTATTGATTGTGCTGCTATATTTTCAGCACCAGGTGCTGTTCACCTCCTATTGATTGCGCTGCAGTTGCAGCTTTACATTTCAGCACCACAAAATGGTCCTCTGCCTGCTTTATTAGTTGACTGTCTCCTGCATTCTCTCCTCATGAATGAAGGTAAAATGCAACTTTTGCATTATTTAGGGAGGTCACATTGTAGAGTCACTACACCACCATTATTTAGGGAGGTAACATTGTAGATACTCTACACCACCATTATTTAGGGAGGTCACATTGTAGATTCACTACACCACCATTATTTAGGGAGGTCACATTGTAGATACTCTACACCACCATTATTTAGGGAGGTCACATTGTAGATACTCTACACCACAATTTAGAATACAGTAGGACCTCTTTCCATTTGTCCTATTGAAACACACAGAAAACTATAGTATTTAGCCTAAAGCAGCATATGATTTTACAGTAGACTATAGATGTAGGCTACTGTATAGTCACATGGCTCAGTGTTAAAATGTTAGAGCAGCACATTGGTCTGAACAAATCCTCTTAGTGAATGTCTCTTAATAAGAAAAAATTATCAAAATGAATGAGAATATTGCATTTTGAAATGCAAATACTATTGAGTCTGTAGACAAATTGAAATAGTGATTCGGACGTCAGTGGATCTGCGTGAGGGATGCATCAGATGAATTAAGGCATTTTGGAGGGGTTGAATGTTGCACCATTGATAAAGCAGATCAACTGAGCTAGGGTTAGGGTTAGGAAGAAAACTACAAAAAGACGCCATATTTGTAGTTCACAACTCTTAAGCCTGACTAACCGATGTCTTTATATAGCCTTGCTACTCTTATTTTCAAATGTATTTTTACTGTTGTTTTATTTCTTTACTTACCTACACACACACACACACACACACACATACCTTTTTTTCGCACTATTGGTTAGAGCCTGTAAGGAAGCATTTCACTCTAAGGTCTGTTGCTTTCGGCGCACGTGACAAATAAACTTTGATTTGATTTGAGACCTATTTATTAACATAAAGTCCACCACTGTAAGAGTCCTCAGTTGTAGTGAGAACATTGTGTCATATGTTTAAGGGGGGTTTCATGACTGTGATTCCAAAATGTTCCAATGCTGAGGAACTGTGTGTCATTTTTTTCCCAGTACGGGAAAATAAAAATGTATGAAATGTATGCATTCACTACTGTAAGTCGCTCTGGATAAGAGCGTCTGCTAAATGACTAAAATGTAAATGTAAAACTGTAATGGTTTGAATACACCTGGGCTTTCTGTGAAGAACTACAACTCCCTGTTTCACGTTGCATCGCGTCCAGCGACGGCAACCGGAAATGGCGCCGGAATTGTAGTTCTAACCCCTTTGTGGTTTAGTGGAAAGAGGAGGAAGGGAAGCGCTACTAAGGTACACAATAGTAAATGTTGGTAGACAGAAGGTGCTCTTTGGTAAAAGGGGTGAGTAGGTCATCAAAAAGAAAGGAGGACCAAGGCACTCTTCATATAATTGATTAAAATGCCTTTATTAGTATGGCAGGTTCAATAGAAACAATGTTTTTGTTTAGAATAATTATTTATTAAATGTGCTACTTTGACCCCACCATGGCCTCCAGTCTCCCCTCTCCTGCAAAGTGATTTTATCTGAAATGACAAGGCTTGATCTCTGAATGTGTTTCTCTGTAGGCTACATACTGAAACCTTAAAGCTACAATCCTTAGTTACTAATTCCATTATTGGACGGTTAAATTTTGCGGGTGCCAGGCAGAATCAGCTGCAGAAGTTATTCATTTATTTAAAGATGACAATGGTGATCTAGATATTCACATGACAATATTTACACAATAATCTACATTGATGATGGTGATCTAGATATTCACATGACAATATTTGCAAAATAATCTAAATTGACTTGCCTAGTTAAATAAAGGTTAAATAAAATATATTTACAAACTCCACAACTAACAGGTCAATAAAAAGACAATACTTTAGAGGAAGCAAACCTGTCTATTCCATTAGACTCTTGGGGTATATCAGGCTCAAGTCAGGTTCTCCTCACCATGACATCAATAGTAAATGACATGCAACAATGGCCTGTATCACATCTAACAATTAAACAGAAATGTGCTTCTTTCAACCCCAAAAGAGCAATAAAACATACCATTATAAACAAAGGGCAGGAATACAATGAGATCAATTAAAAAGCAATGGACATGTTAAAAACAACACACCCTCAGCCTCATTAATCTATTCCTCCATCAATATCACCATCGTTGTTGTAGTCATCACCATCAGCCTCATTCATCTATTCCTCCATCAATATCACCATCGTTGTTGTAGTCATCACCATCAGCCTCATTCATCTATTCCTCCATCAATATCACCATCGTTGTTGTATTCATCACCATCAGCCTCATTCATCTATTCCTCCATCAATATCACCATCGTTGTTGTAGTCATCACCCTCAGCCTCATTCATCTATTCCTCCATCAATATCACCATCGTTGTTGTAGTCAACACCCTCAGCCTCATTAATCTGTTCCTCCATCAATATCACCATCGTTGTTGTAGTCATCACCCTCAGCCTCATTCATCTATTCCTCCATCAATATCACCATCGTTGTTGTAGTCATCACCATCAGCCTCATTAATCTGTTATTCATGGGAAGAAGAAGCCAGTGTTTTCCCTCTCTTGTTTCTCAGTAACTTAGTCACGTGGCCAAAGACAAAAGGGCCGTCTGAGAGTGACCAGTTTTTTGGTCCATCCTGTTCTTTCCCTATCTTTCAAGGGTACAGCTGTGTGGAGATATGAAGAGAACAGAGGCTAGCTTGAGCAGCAGCGACAATTCTATCAGCAGAAAGAAGTAAGAAAACTGGCATTATCACTTGTTTGTACGCTCTGCCCCCACCATGATCTCACACACCTGCTAAACTCCCATAGAGACAAAAGAGGTTGTATTTTCCTATAAAGGCTGAGACCCAACTCTTGTTTGTTGGGCTTTTGACTGTTGCACCTGTTGTGCGATTATTAACCAGCTCCCTTTCATGCAAATCTTATTTTATTTTAAATAGTTGTTTCGAGGAATCTACTGTCTCTATCTTCCTTTCTGGTTAGAATTTCCACGACAACTTCCTGTGAAGCAACGGAGAAAGAAAAGGAGAGATTAGTCTATATGGCTCCATCTCAAATGATACCCTTTGACACCCCATAGGTCACTACTATTTACCAGAGCCACATAGTACTATGTGTTTACTATATAGGGAATGCAGACCGGAAGCAGTGGTGCTCTCTTGTGGATGACTTATGTGGCTCTGTAAGTCATTTAGGAAATAGAATTTTAACTAAATATACATTTGAGATGAAGCCATATACAATGCAGGGATTTTTCTGCCACAGAAACCCTTGGGGGGGGGGCCGCCTAAAATAATTTTTGGGACGCTTAAGTCCAAACTGTAATTTTATTTATAATAAAGTATGTAAAAAAGACAATAGACCTACAAGCATGTATGTTTTAATATTATAATATTTGTGAAATTCCAAAAATAATTAATTTAACAGTATTGATATTGTTTTTAAGTTTGAGCAAAATAACACAGCACTTGCCATGGCAAAATGCATAGAATTGCAGGAAATTAACTTTAAAACTGCAAAAATGCATCTTGGCTCCATGCAAATGTGCATGGAAATTGTCTTAAAAATGGCGATAAAAAAAACACAAAGATGGCAGCCTTTATAAATTCAGCTGTGCCGACTGCACCAATTGCCGCGCCCTGCCACGCCCCCTGTCACACCCACCACCCTAAGCCCCGTTTTAATCCAGAAAAAAACCCTGCAATGTTCAATCACAGTGAAGTTTCTGCACTTCTTGTGAGGTCACAGCCACGTTTTTGCACTTCCTGCGAGGTACACAGAGGCAGATGAGCACTTCCTGTGAGGTTACAGTGCTTTCAGTGAGAGCCCTCAGTCATTAGAGGCTCTGGTTTGAATTGTAAACAGGGTACACTGTGAGGACTGCGACGGCCCCTTACCAAGTCCAGCAAACAATAAATAAAACGTGCCTTTGTACCCCACGGGTGAGTAGGGTGGGGGGATGTGATGGTGTTTGGACGATGAGGAAATATACCATCCCCTAACACTGGAATTACACACACATCAGCTGACAGCAACGTTTCTCTCCGCACGCTTCCCTCTTGCTCACCTGGGATCTGTCCTGCTCTACCCACAAACCACAAGTAATCCAGCGTCATGTACAAAGAAAAGATTACTAGATGAAAAAATACATTAGATGATTAGTTGGAGGTTCTCTTCCTCCTCCTCCTCCTCCTCTTGGTTCTCCATGCAGCCTCCACAGGCAGGCAGCGCCCTCCAGTGGGTCTGCCAGGCCCTACCACGACATGCAGCGGTGACCCCAGTTCATAAGGGAGCCAGTGGGTCTGCCAGGCCCTACCACGACACGCAGCGGTGACCCCAGTTCACAAGGGAGCCAGTGGGTCTGCCAGGCCCTACCACGACACGCAGCGGTGACCCCAGTTCATAAGGGAGCCAGTGGGTCTGCCAGGCCCTACCATGACACGCAGCGGTGACCCCAGTTCATAAGGGAGCCAGTGGGTCTGCCAGGCCCTACCATGACACGCAGCGGTGACCCCAGTTCACAAGGGAGCCAGTGGGTCTGCCAGGCCCTACCACGACACGCAGCGGTGACCCCAGTTCACAAGGGAGCCAGTGGGGCACTGGAAGTGCTCAGCAAAGTCTGGCGAGTTGGAGAGGGTGCCGATGAGGCTGTATTTTGGGGGAGGTAGTGGGGTCACGAGTCCCTCCGGGGTTCGCACGGCACACCAGAACTGAGAGAAGAAGAAACGGTCCACCGATAAATAAGACAGGCAGTAGCTAGATCATTTACATCCCTGTCTTCCTGACGGTATTATACTAATTCTGTTTCTACTGAGTAACTAGATCACATCCCTGTCTTCCTGACTGTATTATACTAATTCTGTTTCTACTGAGTAACTAGATCACCTCTCTGTCTTCCTGACTGAATTATACTAATTATGTTTCTACTGAGTAACTAGATCACATCCCTGTCTTCTTGACTGTATTATACTAATTCTGTTTCTACTTAGTAACTAGATCACCTCTCTGTCTTCTTGACTGTATTATACTAATTCTGTTTCTACTTAGTGTACAAAAAATTAACAATACCTTCCTAATATTGAGTTACCCCCGCCCCTCCTTTTGCACTCAGAACAGTCTCAATTCGTTGGGTCATGGACACTACAAGGTGTGTAAAGCGTTCCATAGGGATGCTGTGCCCATGTTGACTCCAATGCTTCCCCACAGTTGTGGCAGGTTGACTGGATGTCCTTTGGGTGGTAGACCAGTCTTGATACACACTGGAAACTGTTGAGTGTGAAAAAACCCAGCAGCGTTGCAGTTCTTGACACAAACCAGTGCGCCTGGCACCTATAACCATACCCCCGTTCAAAGGAACTTAAATACACTATATATACAAATAGTATGTGAACACCCCTTCAAATTTGTGGATTCAGCAATTTCAGACACCTGTTGCTGACAGGTCTATAAAATTGAGCACACAGCCATGCAATCTCCATAGACAAACATAGGCAGTAGAAAGGCCTTACTGAAGAGCTCAGTGATTTTCAACGTGGCACTGTCATAGGATGCCACATTTCCAACAAGTCATTTCACGAAATTTCTGCCCTGCTAGAGGTACCCCCCCCCCCCCCCCCCCCACCGATCAACTGTAAGTGCTGTTATTGTGAAGTGGAAACGTCTAGGAGCAACAACGGCAGAGATCGATGTGGAAGAAGTTGACTGGTCTGCACAGAGCCCTGACCTCAACCCCATTGAACACCTTCGGGATGAATCTGAAAGCCGACTGCGAGCCAGGACCTAATCGCCCCAACATCAGTGACCCGACCTCACTAATGCTCTTGTGGCTGAATGGAACCAAGTCCCCCCGTAGCAATGTACCAACATCTAGCAGCAAAGTGGGGGACCAACTCCATGTCAATGCCCATGATTTTGGAATGAGATGTTCGATGAGCACGTGTCCACATACTTTTGTAATGTATTTTGATCTTGCCCATTCACACTCTGAATGACACACACACACACACAATCCATGTCTCAATTGTCTCAAGCATTTTTTTTTACCTGTCTCCTCCCCTTCTTCATCTACACTGATTGAAGTGGATTTATTAACAAGTGACATCAATAAGGGATCGAAGCTTTCACTCGGTCAGTCTGTCATGGAAAGAGGTGTTCATAATGTTTTGTCCACTCAGTGTATGACAGGATTGGATGTTTATATATATATTTTTTAAATGATTTTAGTCATTTAGCAGACGCTCTTATTCAGAGTGACTTACAGGAGAAATTACGGTTAAGTGCCTTGCTTAAGGGCACACCGGCATGGTTTTTCACCTAGTCGGCTCGGGGATTCGAACCGCTCTTAACCGCTAGGCTACCTGCCACCCTATGCATGCAAAGTCAATGTTGTTTGACTTGTTTGTGTATCAGCACATTGACCTAGTCTCATTGCAACACTGCGTCCATGTTGCATGACACAGGCGTGTTCAAAGAACCTTTAGTCAAGGTGAGCTTCGCTCCCACTCAGTCTGTCTTATCAGACTTCCTGGTCTAACTGATTAACTTAGTACTCAAACCTTATTGGCCGTTGAAAAGATTCAGTGGAACTCCCAGGGAGG
Source organism: Salmo salar (assembly GCF_965601325.2). Lineage (NCBI taxonomy): Eukaryota > Metazoa > Chordata > Actinopteri > Salmoniformes > Salmonidae > Salmo > Salmo salar. The sequence goes on along the minus strand of NW_027675530.1, from coordinate 89,702 downwards.
GTTGGGGCACGTCTTTCAAACTTCCAAAATATTTTATTTTATTAGACTTTTTATTTTATTAGAACATTCAAAAGTACAACAGTAAGGCTACAATTTATACCATGACATTACAGTGATAGTTCAGCGATTTGAAATATTTTAGATATTTGTTTCCTTACCATGAAAGCAGTCTATGGATAAGGAATCGGAGTGACTGCAATCCACAGTCAGAGTGACTGCAAGATCCACCCCCACACAGGAACATTTACCCTGCACCCCACCTCCCACACAGGAACATTTACCCTGCACCCTACCTCCCACACAGGAACATTTACCCTGCACCCCATCTCCCACACAGGAACATTTACCCTGCACCCCACCTCCCACACAGGAACATTTACCCTGCACCCTACCTCCCACACAGGAACATTTACCCTGCACCCCACCTCCCACACAGGAACATTTACCCTGCACCCTACCTCCCCCACACGGGAATATTTACCGTGCACCCACCTCCCACACAGGAACATTTACCCTGCACCCTACCTCCCACACGGGAACATTTACCCTGCACCCTACCTCCCACACAGGAACATTTACCCTGCACCCCATCTCCCACACAGGAACATTTACCCTGCACCCCACCTCCCACACAGGAACATTTACCCTGTACCCCACCTCCCACACAGGAACATTTACCCTGCACCCCACCTCCCACACACAGGAACATTTACCCTGCACCCACCTCCCACACATAGGAACATTTACCCTGCACCCCACCCCCCAATGGACATTACAGACTGTTACCCTGCCCCCACCACCCAATGGACATTACAGACTGTTACCCTGCACCCCACCTCCCCCACACAGGGACATTTACCCTGCACCCCACCTCCCACACAGGAACATTTACCCTGCACCCCATCTCCCACACAGGAACATTTACCCTGCACCCCACCTCCCACACAGGAACATTTACCCTGCACCCCACCTCCCACACAGGAACATTTACCCTGCACCCCACCTCCCACACAGGAACATTTACCCTGCACCCTACTTCCCACACAGGAACATTTACCCTGCACCCCACCTCCCACACAGGAACATTTACCCTGTACCCCACCTCCCACACAGGAACATTTACCCTGCACCCCACCTCCCACACAGGAACATTTACCCTGCACCCCACCTCCCACACATAGGAACATTTACCCTGCACCCCACCCCCCAATGGACATTACAGACTGTTACCCTGCCCCCACCCCCCAATGGACATTACAGACTGTTACCCTGCCCCCACCACCCAATGGACATTACAGACTGATACCCTGTTACCCTGCCCCCACCACCCAATGGACATTACAGACTATTACCCTGCCCCCACCACCCAATGGACATTACAGACTGTTACCCTGCCCCCACCACCCAATGGACATTACAGACTATTACCCTGCCCCCACCACCCAATGGACATTACAGACTGTTACCCTGTTACCCTGCCCCCACCACCCAATGGACATTACAGACTATTACCCTGCCCCCACCACCCAATGGACATTACAGACTATTACCCTGCCCCCACCACCCAATGGACATTACAGACTGTTATTATTACTATTATTGTTATTGTTGTGTCTCATTCACTTCTCTATTTATTTATTACATATTTACCTGCACTGTTGATCCCGGTGTATCAGATTTTCACCCTGTAATTACATCTCTATCACAAGTGACTAATAAACTCATCTAATCTAAACCTTTCACAACTGTCTGACTAAGAACATCTGTATGAAAACCAAATTAAAGATTTAAAAAACAACTGATGATGCTATATGAAAATAAATTGGTGGAGGAGATAAATCATAAACCTAAATTGAGAAACTTTTGTTTGATTAAGAACAAATGAATGTTTGAGAGAAAGTTGATGTCCACCCTACAGCCGGAGATCACTATGTACACAGGTAAGAACAGGGATATTAACCCTCCATGTGTCAACAGGCCGGTATTAGAGATCACTATGTACACAGGTAAGAACAGGGATATTGCCCCTCCATGTGTCAACAGGTATTAGAGATCACTATGTACACAGGTAAGAACAGGGATATTGACCCTCCATGTGTCAACAGGCCGGTATTAGAGATCACTATGTACACAGGTAAGAACAGGGATTGCCCCTCCATGTGTCAACAGGCCGGTATTAGAGATCACTATGTACACAGGTAAGAACAGGGATATTGACCCTCCATGTGTCAACAGGCCGGTATTAGAATAGTAGAGGAGAGACTTTGTAACTACTGTGACCTGGAAGAGGTAGAGAATGAAATTCACTCAATACTTTATTGGCCTTTAAAAGACGATATACAGGTGTTTCTATTCCAGAAAGCCACTAGGTGGTAGGGCCTAGGAGAACCCTGGTATTATTCTATATACAGGTGTTTCTATTCCAGAAAGCCACTAGGTGGTAGGGTCTGGGAGAACCCTGGTATTATTCTATATACAGGTGTTTCTATTCCAGAAAGCCACTAGGTGGTAGGGCCTGGGAGAACCCTGGTATTATTCTATATACAGGTGTTTCTATTCCAGAAAGCCACTAGGTGGTAGGGCCTAGGAGAACCCTGGTATTATTCTATATACAGGTGTTTCTATTCCAGAAAGCCACTAGGTGGTAGGGCCTAGGAGAACCCTGGTATTATTCTATATACAGGTGTTTCTATTCCAGAAAGCCACTAGGTGGTAGGGCCTAGGAGAACCCTGGTATTATTCTATATACAGGTGTTTCTATTCCAGAAAGCCCACTAGGTGGTAGGGCCTGGGAGAACCCTGGAATTATTCTATATACAGGTGTTTCTATTCCAGAAAGCCCACTAGGTGGTAGGGCCTAGGAGAACCCTGGTATTATTCTATATACAGGTGTTTCTATTCCAGAAAGCCACTAGGTGGTAGGGCCTAGGAGAACCCTGGTATTATTCTATATACAGGTGTTTCTATTCCAGAAAGCCACTAGGTGGTAGGGCCTAGGAGAACCCTGGTATTATTCTATATACAGGTGTTTCTATTCCAGAAAGCCCACTAGGTGGTAGGGCCTGGGAGAACCCTGGTATTATTCTATATACAGGTGTTTCTATTCCAGAAAGCCACTAGGTGGTAGGGCCTAGGAGAACCCTGGTATTATTCTATATACAGGTGTTTCTATTCCAGAAAGCCACTAGGTGGTAGGGCCTGGGAGAACCCTGGTATTATTCTATATACAGGTGTTTCTATTCCAGAAAGCCCACTAGGTGGTAGGGCCTGGGAGAACCCTGGTATTATTCTATATACAGGTGTTTCTATTCCAGAAAGCCACTAGGTGGTAGGGCCTAGGAGAACCCTGGTATTATTCTATATACAGGTGATTCTATTCCAGAACCCTGGCATTATTTGGCTGATCAAAGAGGAAAACGTGAAATGTTTTATTGTCCATTCTATATTCAAGTTTGCCAATTTGTTTGATAAAGCCTGGAAAAAGAGAAAAAGGCCAACCTCTAATTAAATGACATATTCAGTTCAAGGTGTATATCAAGTCCACGTACGTACGGATTGTGCGTAGGCTTATTAATTTGAAGTCGGAAGTTTACATACACTTAGGTTGGAGTCAGTAAAACTCGTTTTTCAACCACTCCACAAATTTCTTGTTATCAATCTATAGTTTTGGCAAGTCGGTTAGGACATCTACTTTGTGCATGACACAAGTAATTTTTCCAACAATTGTTAATGTCAGATTATTTCACTTATAATTCACTGTATCACAATTCCAGTGGGTCAGAAGTTTGCATACACTAAGTTGACTGTGCCTTTAAACAGCTTGGAAAATTCCAGAAAATTAAGCTTCTGATAGGCTAATTAACATAATTTGAGTCAACTGGAGGTGTACCTGTGGATGTATTTCAAGGCCTACCTTCAAAGTCAGCTATTTGCTTGACATCATGGGAAAATCAAAAGAAATCAGCCTAGACCTCAGAATTTTTTGGTTGCTGACCTCCACAAGTCTGGTTCATCCTTGGGAGCAATTTCCAAACACCTGAAGGTGCCACGGTCATCTGTGCAAACAATAGTATGCAAGTATAAACACCTTGGGACCACGCAGCCGTCATACCGCTCAGGAAGGAGACGCGTTCTGTCTCCTAGAGATGAACGTACTTTGGTGCGAAAAGTGCAGATCAATCCCAGAACAACAGCAAAGGACCTTGTGAAGATGCTGGAGGAAACAGGTACAAAAGTACCTATATCCACAGTAAAACGGGTCCTATATTGACATAACCTGAAAGGCCGCTCAGCAAGGAAGAAGCCACTGCTCCAAAACCGCCATAAAAAAGCCAGACTACGGTTTGCATCTGCACATGGGGACAAAGATAGTACTTTTTGGAGAAATGTCCTCTGGTCTTCGCTTCGCTCCACAGGTAATATTACACTTCATTACATTACAACGGTTTGGTTTGTTTGATCTGAGCAATTTTTCTTAGCTAGCTACATAGCCGTCTTTGTATCAAAGATAATTGTGTAGTTTAGAGTAATTAGAGTAATTATCGAGGCTAGCTATTTTTCATCCTCCTAACGTATTCAACACTGCTAGCTAGCTAGTCAACACTGCTAGCTAGCCAACTACTACCGACTAGCAGCACTGTAGAAACTATTACATTACAACGAAACGACTTGATTAGTGTAGTGTTAGTGTTAGTTAGCTAGCTACATAGTTGTCTTTGCTGTCTTTGTATCTAAGATAATTGTGTAGTTTAGAGTAATTATCGAGGTTAGCTAGCCAGCCGCGACGCGACGCCTTGTCCAGACTCCAGACTTAGTCAACACACCTAGTCATCATCAAACCCACTGCTAGCTAGCCAACCGTTACCGACTAGCAGCGCTGTAGATACTAATACATTACAACGGAACGATTTGACTAGTGCAGTGTTAGCTAGCTAGCTACATAGTTGTCTTTGTCATAGCTTGATAATTGTGTAGTTTAGTAATTATCGAGGTTAGCTAGCCAGCTATTTCCGTCCCCCGCGACGCCATTTTTCCAAACCTAGCCAACTATTACCGACGAGCAGCACTGTAGAAACTAAATACATTACAAAGGAACTTCTTGATTAGTGTTATGTTAGCTAGCTACAAAGTTGCTTTTGTATCATGACAAGGTGTAGTACTGAAACTATCGAGGTTATCTAGCCAGCTACACGTTCAAACAAAGTCAACAACGCAGCCACTGCTAGCTAGCCTACTCCACCAGCCAGCAGTACTGTATCATTTTCGTCATTTTAGTCATTAAGATTTTTGCAACGTAAGCTTAACTTTCTGAACATTCGAGACGTGTAGTCCACTTGTCATTCCAATCTCCTTTGCATTAGCGTAGCCTCTTCTGTAGCTTGTCAACTATGTGTCTGTCTATCCCTGTTCTCTCCCCTCTGCACAGGCCATACAAACGCTTCACACCGCGTGGCCGCTGCCACTCTAACCTGGTGGTCCCAGCGCGCACGACCCACGTGGAGTTCCAGGTCTCCGGCAGCCTCTGGAACTGCCGGTCTGCGGCCAACAAGGCTGAGTTCATCTCAGCCTATGCTACCCTCCAGTCCCTAGACTTCCTGGCACTGACGGAAACATGGATTACCACAGATAACAATGCTACTCCTACTGCTCTCTCCTCGTCTGCCCACGTGTTCTCGCATAGCCCTAGAGCATCGAGCCAGCGGGGTTGTGGCACTGGAATCCTCATCTCTCCCAAGTGGACATTCTCTCTTTCTCCCCTGACCCATCTGTCTATCTCCTCATTTGAAATCCTTGCTGTCACAGTTACCAGCCCTTTCAAGCTTAACCTGTTGGGTCTAGGGGGCAGCATTTGCACGTCTGGATAAAAAAAATGTACCCGATTTAATCTGGTTACTAATCCTACCCAGTAACTAGAATATGCATATACTTATTATATATGGATAGAAAACACTCTAAAGTTTCCAAAACTGTTTGAATGGTGTCTGTGAGTATAACAGAACTCATTTGGCAGGCAAAACCCTGAGACATTTTCTGACAGGAAGTGGATACCTGATGTGTTGTATTGACTTTAAACCTATCCCATTGAAAAACACAGGGGTTTAGGAATATTTTGGCACTTCCTATTGCTTCCACTAGATGTCACCAGCCTTTACAAAGTGTTTTGAGTCTTCTGGAGGGAGATCTGACCGAACAAGAGCCATGGAACGATGATGGCCCATTAGACACCTTGCGCGCGAGTTCATGTTGGGTACCCTCGTTCCAATACGTTATAAAAGAGTATGCATTCGTCCACCTTGAATATTATTCATGTTCTGGTTAAAAAAGGCCCTAATGATTTATGCTATACAACGTTTGACATGTTTGAACGAACGGAAATATATTTTTTCCCCTCGTTCATGACGAGAAGTCCGGCTGGCTTACATCATGTGCTAACGAGACGGAGATTTTTGGACATAAATGATGAGCTTTTTTGAACAAAACTACATTCGTTATGGACCTGTGATACCTGGAAGTGACATCTGATGAAGAGAATCAAAGGTAATGGATTATTTACATAGTATTTTCGATTTTAGATCTCCCCAACATGACGTCTAGTCTGTATCGCAACGCGTATTTTTCTGGGCGCAGTGCTCAGATTATTGCAAAGTGTGATTTCCCAGTAAGGTTATTTTTAAATCTGGCAAGTTGATTGCGTTCAAGAGATGTAAATCTATAATTCTTTAAATGACAATATAATATTTTACCAATGTTTTCTAATTTTAATTATTTAATTTGTTACGCTGACTTGACTGCCGGTTATTGGAGGGAAACGATTTCCTCAACATCAATGCCATAGTAAAACGCTGTTTTTGGATATAAATATGAACTTGATAGAACTAAAAATGCATGCATTGTCTAACATAATGTCCTAGGAGTGTCATCTGATGGAGATTGTAAAAGGTTAGTGCATCATTTTAGCTGGTTTTATGGTTTTGGTGACCCTGTCTTTGACTTGACAAAACATTACACACAACTCTTGTAAATGTACTGTCCTAACATACTCTAAATTTATGCTTTCGCCGTAAAACCTTTTTGAAATCGTAAAACGTGGTTAGATTAAGGAGATGTTTATCTTTCAAATGGTGTAACATAGTTGTATTTTTGAAAAATTTGAATTTTGACATTTATTTGGATTCAAATTTGCCGCTCTTGAAATGCACCTGCTGTTGATGGAGTGCACCACGGGTGGCACGCTAGCATCCCACCTAGCCCCAAGAGGTTAACATCCTTATCATTTATCGCCCTGCAGGTTCCCTTGGAGAGTTCATCAATGAGCTTGACGCCTTGATATGTTCCTTTCCTGAGGATGGCTCACCTCTCACAGTTCTGGGTGATTTTAACCTCCCCATGTCTACCTTTGACTCATTCCTCTCTGCCTCCTTCTTTCCACTCCTCTCCTCTTTTGACCTCACCCTCTCACCTTCCCCCCCTACTCACAAGGCAGGCAATATGCTTGACCTCATCTTTACTAGATGCTGTTCTTCCACTAATCTCATTGCAACTCCCCTCCAAGTCTCCGACCACTACCTTGTATCCTTTTCTCTCTCGCTCTCATCCAACACTTCTCACTCTGCCCCTACTCGGATGGTATTGCGCCGTCCCAACCTTCGCTCTCTCTCTCCCGCTACTCTCTCCTCTTCCATCCTATCATCTCTTCCCTCTGCTCAAACCTTCTCAAACCTATCTCCTGATTCTGCCTCCTCAACCCTCCTCTCCTCCCTTTCTGCATCCTTTGATTTTCTCTGTCCCCTATCCTCCAGGCCGGCTTGGTCCTCCCCTCCTGCTCCGTGGCTCGACGACTCACTGCGAGCTCACAGAACAGGGCTCCGGGCAGCCGAGCGGAAATGGAGGAAAACTCGCCTCCCTGCGGACCTGGCATCCTTTCACTCCCTCCTCTCTACATTTTCCTCTTCTGTCTCTGCTGCTAAAGCCACTTTCTACCACTCTAAATTCCAAGCATCTGCCTCTAACCCTAGGAAGCTCTTTGCTACCTTCTCCTCCCTCCTAAATCCTCCTCCCCCTCCCCCCCCCCCCTCCTCCCTCTCTGCGGATGACTTCGTCAACCATTTTGAAAAGAAGGTTGACGACATCCGATCCTCGTTTGCTAAGTCAAACGACACTGCTGGTCCTGCTCAGACTGCCCTACCCTGTGCTTTGACCTCTCTCCCCTCTCTCTCCAGATGAAATCTCGCGTCTTGTGATGGCCGGCCGCCCAACAACCTGCCCACATGACCCTATCCCCTCATCTCTTCTCCAGACCATTTCCGGAGACCTTCTCCCCTACCTCACCTCGCTCATCCATTCATCCTTGACCGCTGGCTACGTCCCTTCCGTCTTCAAGAGAGCGAGAGTTGCACCCCTTCTGAAAAAACCTACACTCGATCCCTCCGATGTCAACAACTACAGACCAGTATCCCTTCTTTCTTTTCTCTCCAAAACTCTTGAACGTGCCGTCCTTGGCCAGCTCTCCTGCTATCTCTCTCAGAATGACCTTCTTGATCCTAATCAGTCAGGTTTCAAGACTGGGCATTCAACTGAGACTGCTCTTCTCTGTGTCACGGAGGCTCTCCGCAATGCTAAAGCTAACTCTCTCTCCTCTGCTCTCATCCTTCTAGACCTATCTGCTGCCTTTGATACTGTGAACCATCAGATCCTCCTCTCCACCCTCTCCGAGCTGGGCATCTCCGGCGCGGCCCACGCTTGGATTGCGTCCTACCTGACAGGTCGCTCCTACCAGGTGGCGTGGCGAGAATCTATCTCCGCACCACGTGCTTTCACCACTGGTGTCCCCCAGGGCTCTGTTCTAGGCCCTCTCCTATTCTCACTATACACCAAGTCACTTGGCTCTGTCATATCCTCACATGGTCTCTCCTATCATTGCTATGCAGACGACACACAATTAATCTTCTCCTTTCCCCCTTCTGATAACCAGGTGGCGAATCGCATCTCTGCATGTCTGGCAGACATATCAGTGTGGATGACGGATCACCACCTCAAGCTGAACCTCGGCAAGACGGAGCTGCTCTTCCTCCCGGGGAAGGACTGCCCGTTCCATGATCTCGCCATCACGGTTGACAACTCCCTTGTGTCCTCCTCCCAGAGTGCTAAGTACCTTGGCGTGACCCTGGACAACACCCTGTCGTTCTCCACTAACATCAAGGCGGTGACCCGATCCTGTAGGTTCATGCTCTACAACATTCGCAGAGTACGACCCTGCCTCACACAGGAAGCGGCGCAGGTCCTAATCCAGGCACTTGTCATCTCCCATCTGGATTACTGCAACTCGCTGTCGGCTGGGCTCCCTGCCTGTGCCATTAAACCCCTACAACTCATCCAGAACGCCGCAGCCCGTCTGGTGTTCAACCTTCCCAAGTTCTCTCACGTCACCCCGCTCCTCCGCTCTCTCCACTGGCTTCCAGTTGAAGCTCGCATCCACTACAAGACCATGGTGCTTGCCTACGGAGCTGTGAGGGGAACGGCACCTCCGTACCTTCAGGCTCTGATCAGGCCCTACACCCAAACAAGGGCACTGCATTCATCCACCTCTGGCCTGCTCGCCTCCCTACCTCTGAGGAAGCACAGTTCCCGCTCAACCCAGTCAAAACCCAGTCAAAACTGTTCGCTGCTCTGGCACCCCAATGGTGGAACAAGCTCCCTCACGACGCCAGGACAGCGGAGTCAATCACCACCTTCCGGAGACACCTGAAACCCCACCTCTTTAAGGAATACCTAGGATAGGATAAAGTAATCCTTCTAACCCCCCCCCCCTTAAAATTTTTAGATGTACTATTGTAAAGTGGTTGTTCCACTGGATATCATAAGGTGAATGCACCAATTTGTAAGTCGCTCTGGATAAGAGCGTCTGCTAAATACCTTAAATGTAAAATGTAAATGGTCTGATGAAACAAAAATAGAACTCTTTGGCCATAATGACCATCGTTATGTTTGGAGGAAAAAGGGGGAGGCTTGCAAGCCGAAGAACACCATCCCAACCGTGAAGCCCGGGGGTGGCAGCATCATGTTGTAGGGGTGCTTGCTGCAGGAGAGACTGGTGCACTTCACAAAAATAGATGGCTTCATGAGGAAGAAAATTATGTGGATATATTGAAGCAACATCTCAACACATCAGTCAGGAAGTTAAAGCTTGTTTGCAAATGGGTCTTCCAAATGGACAATGACCCCAAGTATACTTCCAAAGTTGTGTCAAAATGGCTTAAGGGCAACAAAGTCAAGGTATTGGAGTGGCCATCACAAAGCCCTGACGTCAATCCCATAGACAATTTGTGGGCAGAACTGAAAAACAGTGTGCCCAGGCCGGCGGAGATACAATCTTCGGCAAAATCATTCGCAAGGAGATTCCTGCAAAAATATTATTTGAAGATAAATATTATTTGAAGATAAAACCGTGTGCCCAGGCCGGCGGAGATACAATCTTCGGCAAAATCATTCGCAAGGAGATTCCTGCAAAAATATTATTTGAAGATAAATATTAATTGAAGATAAATACTATTTGAAGATAAAATATTATTTGAAGAAAAATATTATTTGAAGATAAATATTATTTGAAGATAATAAACATGTAAACATATTCAAAGATGACAAAAAATGTAATGTGATACAATTTTGTATCACTTATTTTCTATTTAAATCCGTATAATAAAATGATAGCAATACCAAGGCTAAACATACAGTCTTGGAACTGTACGTTGACAATGGTTAAGGTAAAATTCAATTACAGTTAATAAAATAATATAGAAAATATTTACACAAGAAGCAACCTATTATCACACAGTCAAACTCTCATTTCATTTAGTAAGTTGACCATTCTGCCGTTCTCACTGTTAAACATCACAGTGTTCAATACAACGGCTCTTTAATTCAAAGGAAAAAATTACTATAAATAGACATCCTAAAGAATACATTTCAATACATTTCTTTAAAAAACAAAACAATAAAATAATATACTGTATTTTTGATATTTCATTTAGTGATTACCTGACTCAGTTACACCAGCTCTGTCAGGAGGAATGGGCCAAAATTCACCTAACTTATTGTGGGAAGCTTGTGGAAGGCTACCCGAAACGTATGACCCAAGTTAAACAATTTAAAGGGAATGCTACCAAATACTAATTGAGTGTATGTAAACTTCTGACCCACTGGGAATGTGATGAAAGAAATAAAAGCTGAAATAAATCAAATCAAATCAAATGTATTTATATAGCCCTTCTTACATCAGCTGATATCTCAAAGTGCTGTACAGAAACCCAGCCTAAAACCCCAAACAGCAAGCAATGCAGGTGTAGAAGCACGGTGGCTAGGAAAAACTCCCTAGAAAGGCCAAAACCTAGAAAGAAACCTAGAGAAGAACCAGGCTATGAGGGGTGGCCAGTCCTCTTCTGGCTGTGCCGGGTGGAGATTATAATAGCACATGGCCAAGATGTTCAAATGTTCATAAATGACCAGCATGGTCAAATAATAATAATCATAGTAGTTGTCGAGGGTGCAACAAGTCAGTAACACAAGAGTAAGTGTCAGTTGGCTTTTTCATAGCCGATCTTTGAGAGTATCTCTACCGCTCCTGCTGTCTCTAGAGACTTGAAAACAGCAGGTCTGGGACAGGTAGCACGTCCGGTGAACAGGTCAGGGTTCCAAAGCTGTAGGCAGAACAGTTGGAACTGGAGCAGCAGCAATGCCAGGTGAACTGGGGACAGCAAGGAGTCATCAAGCCAGGTAGTCCTGAGGCATGGTCCTAGGGCTCAGGTCCTCCGAGAGAAAGAAAGAGAGAAAGAGAGAATTAGAGAGAGCATATTTAAATTCACACAGGACACCGGAAAAAACAAGAGAATTACTCCAGATGTGACAGACTGACCCTAGCCCCCCGACACATAAACTACTGCAGCATAAATACTGGAGGCTGAGACAGGAGGGGCCAAGAGACACTGTGGCCCTATCCGATGAAACTCCCGGACAGGGCCAAACAGGTAGGATATAACCCCACCCAGTTTGCCAAAGCACAGCCCCCACATCACTGGAGGGATATCTCCAACCACCAACATACCATCCCGGGACAAGGCCGAGTATAGCCCACAAAGATCTCTGCCACGGCACAACCCAAGGGGGGTGCCAACCCAGACAGGAAGACCACATCTGTGACTCAACCCACTCAAGTGACGCACCCTTCCCAGGGACGGCATGGAAGAACACCAGTAAGCCAGTGACTCAGCCCCTGTAATAGGGGTAGAGGCAGAGAATCCCAGTGGAAAGAGGGGAACCGGCCAGGCAGAGACAGCAAGGGCAGTTTGTTGCTCCAGCCTTTCCATTCACCTTCACACCCCTGGGCCAGACTACACTTAATCATAGGACCTACTGAAGAGATATGTCTTCAGTAAAGAATTAAAGGTTGAGACTGAGTCTGCGTCGCTGACATGGGTAGGCAGACAATTCCATAAAAATGGAGCTCTATAGGAGAAAGCCCTGCCTCCAGCTGTTTGCTTAGAAATTCTAGGAACAATTAGAAGGCCCGCGTTTTGTGACCGTAGCGTACGTGTAGGTATGTACGGCAGGACCAAATCGGAAAGATAGGTAGGAGCAAGCCCATGTAATGCTTTGTAGGTTAGCAGTAGAACCTTGAAATCAGCCCTTGCCTTAATTGGAAGCCAGTGTAGGGAGGCTAGCACTGGAGTAATATGATCAATTTTTTTGGTTCTAGTCAGGATTCTAGCAGCCGTATTTAGCACTAACTGAAGTTTATTTAGTGCTTTATCCGGGTAGCCAGAAAGTAGAGCATTGCAGTAGTCCAACCTAGAAGTAACAAAGGTATGGATACATTTTTCTGCGTCATTTTTGGACAGAAAGTTTCTGATTTTTGCAATGTTACGTAGATGGAATAAAGCTGTCCTTGAAACAGTCTTGATATGTTCTTCAAAAGAGAGATCAGGGTCCAGAGTAACGCCGAGGTCCTTCACAGTTTTATTTGAGACAACTTTACAACCATCCAGATTAATTGTCAAATTCAGCAGAAGATATCTTTGTTTCTTGGGACCTAGAACAAGCATCTCTGTTTTGTCCAAGTTTAAAAGTAGAACGTTTGCAGCCATCCACTTCCTTATGTCTGAGACACAGGCTTCTAGCGAGGGGAATTTTGGGGCTTCACCATGTTTCATTGAAATGTACAGCTGTGTGTCATCCGCATAGCAGTGAAATTTAACATTTTGTTTTCGAATGACATCCCCAAGAGGTAAAATATATAGTGAAAACAATAATGGTCCTAAAACGGAACCTTGAGGAACACCAAAATTTACAGTTGATTTGTCAGAGGACAAACCATTCACAGAGACAAACTGATATCTTTCCGACAGATAAGATCTAAACCAGGCCAGAACTTGTCCATGTAGACCAATTTGGGTTTCCAATCTCTCCAAAAGAATGTGGTGATCGATGGTATCAAAAGCAGCGCTAAGATCTAGGCGCACGAGGACAGATGCAGAGCCTCGGTCTGACGTCATTAAAATGTCATTTACCACCTTCACAAGTGCAGTCTCAGTGCTATGATGGGGTCTAAAACCAGACTGAAGCGTTTCGTATACATTGTTTGTCTTCAGGAAGGCAGTGAGTTGCTGCGCAACAGCTTTTTCTAAAATGTTTGAGAGGAATGGAAGATTCGATACAGGCCGATAGTTTTTTATAATTTCTGGGTCAAGATTTGGCTTTTTCAAGAGAGGCTCTATTACTGCCACTTTTAGTGAGTTTGGTACACATCCGGTGGATAGAGAGCCGTTTATTATGTTCAACATAGGAGGGCCAAGCACAGAAAGCAGCTCTTTCAGTAGTTTAGTTGGAATAGGGTCCAGTATGCAGCTTGAAGGTTTAGAGGCCATGATTATTTTCATCATTGTGTCAAGAGATATAGTACTAAAACACTTTAGTGTCTCCCTTGATCCTAGGTCCTGGCAGAGTTGTGCAGACTCAGGACAACGGAGATTTGGAGGAATACGCAGATTTAAAGAGGAGTCCGTAATTTGCTTTCTAATGATCATGATCTTTTCCTCAAAGAAGTTCATGAATTCATTACTGCTGAAGTGAGAGCCATCCTCTCTTGGGGAATGCTGCTTTTTAGTTAGCTTTGCGACAGTATCAAAAAGAAATTTCGGATTGTTCTTATTTTCCTCAATTAAGTTGGAAAAATAGGATGATCGAGCAGCAGTGAGGGCTCTTCGATACTGCACGGTACTGTCTTTCCAAGCTAGTCGGAAGACTTCCAGTTTGGTGTGGCGCCATTTCCGTTCCAATTTTCTGGAAGCTTGCTTCAGAGCTCGTGTATTTTCTGTATACCAGGGAGCTAGTTTCTTATGACAAATGTTTTTAGTTTTTAGGGGTGCGACTGCATCTAGGGTATTGCGCAAGGTTCAATTGAGTTCCTCAGTTAGGTGGTTAACTGATTTTCGTCCTCTGACGTCCTTGGGCAGGCAGAGGGATTCTGGAAGGGCATCAAGGAATCTTTGGGTTGTCTGAGAATTTATAGCACGACTTTTAATGCTCCTTGGTCTGGGTCTGAGCAGATTATTTGTTGTGATTGCAAACGTTATAAAATGGTGGTCAGATAGTCCAGGATTATGAGGAAAAACATTAAGATCCACAACATTTATTCCACGGGACAAAACTAGGTCCAGAGTATGACTGTGGCAGTGAGTAGGTCCAGAGACATGTTGGACAAAACCCACTGAGTCGATGATGGCTCCGAAAGCCTTTTGGAGTGGGTCTGTGGACTTTTCCATGTGAATATTAAAGTCACAAAAAATTTGAATATTATCTGCTAAGACTACAATGTCCGATTGGAATTCAGGGAACTCAGGGAGGAACGCTGTATATGGCCCAGGAGGCCTGTAAACAGTAGCTATAAAAAGTGATTGAGTAGGCTGCATAGATTTCATGACTAGAAGCTCAAAAGACGAAAACATTGTTGTTGTTTTTTTTGTAAATTGAAATTTGCTATCGTAAATGTTAGCAACACCTCCGCCTTTGCGGGATATGGTCACTAGTGTAACCAGGAGGTGAGGCTACTCCTGCCCAGTAACTAGAATATGCATATAATTATTGGCTTTGGATAGAAAACACCCTAAAGTTTCTAAAACTGTTTGAATGGTGTCTGTGAGTATAACAGAACTCATTTGGCAGGCAAAACCCTGAGACATTTTCTGACAGGAAGTGGATACCTGATGTGTTGTATTACCTTTAAACCTATCCCATTGAAAAACACAGGGGCTGAGGAATATTTTGGCACTTCCTATTGCTTCCACTAGATGTCACCAGCCTTTACAAAGTGTTTTGAGTCTTCTGGAGGGAGATCTGACCAAACAAGAGCCATGGAACGATGATGGCCCATTAGACACCTGGCGCGCGAGTTCATGTTGGGTACCCTCGTTCCAATACGTTATAAAAGAGAATGCATTCGTCCACCTTGAATATTATTCATGTTCTGGTTAAAAAAGGCCCTAATGATTTATGCTATACAACGTTTGACATGTTTGAACGAACGTAAATATATTTTTTTCCCCTCGTTCATGAAGTGAAGTCCGGCGGGCTTAGATCATGTGCTAACAAGACGGAGATTTTTGGACATAAATTATGAGCTTTTTTGAACAAAACTACATTCGTTATGGACCTGTGATACCTGGAAGTGACATCTGATGAAGAGAATCAAAGGTAATGGATTATTTACATAGTATTTTCGATTTTAGATCTCCCCAACATGACGACTACTCTGTATCGCAACGCGTATTTTTCTGGGCGCAGTGCTCAGATTATTGCAAAGTGTGATTTCCCAGTAAGGTTATTTTTAAATCTGGCAAGTTGATTGCGTTCAAGAGATGTAAATCTATAATTCTTTAAATGACAATATAATATTTTACCAATGTTTTCTAATTTTAATTATTTAATTTGTGGTGTTGACTTGACTGCCGGTTATTGGAGGGAAACGATTTCCTCAACATCAATGCCATAGTAAAACGCTGTTTTTGGATATAAATATGAACTTGATGGAACTAAAAATGCATGCATTGTCTAACATAATGTCCTAGGAGTGTCATCTGATGGAGATTGTAAAAGGTTAGTGCATCATTTTAGCTGGTTTTATGGTTTTGGTGACCCTGTCTTTGAATTGACAAAACATTACACACAACTCTTGTAAATGTACTGTCCTAACATACTCTAAATTTATGCTTTCGCAGTAAAACCTTTTTGAAATCGTAAAACGTGGTTAGATTAAGGAGATGTTTATCTTTCAAAGGGTGTAAAATAGTTGTATGTTTGAAAAATTTGAATTTTGACATTTATTTGGATTCAAATTTGCCGCTCTTGAAATGCACCTGCTGTTGATGAGTGCACCACGGGTGGCACGCTAGCGTCCCACCTAGCCCATAGAGGTTAAATAAAAGTAGAGATCACATCTTCTCATCCAGGGAGTTCAGACACACAGGGAGGGAGCCCATAGAGGTTAAGATTAACGCTTTATTATGAAGAGACTTCTCTCCATCTTAGCTACTGTTGTATCAATATGTTTACAATCCAGGGTTACTCCAAGCAGTTTAGTCACCTCAACTTGCTCAATTTCCACATTATTCATTACGAGGTGAACAGGTGAGCAGTACGCGTCTATGAAATGAGAGCATGAACAGTGTGAGGACCGTTAAAACGTCTTAGGGTTAGGGTGCAGTTTTCGGAAGTTCGGAGAGTCTGGCGAGCCCAAAGTAAAATGCCTGTTACTCAGGCCCAGAAGCTATGCATATAATTGGTAGATTTGGAAAGAAAACACTCTGACATTTCCAAAATTGTTAAAATAATGATAATAATAACAGAACAGATATGGCAGGTGAAAACCTGAAGAAAATCCGACCCAAAAATAAATAAATAAAATCACAGGCTCATATTTTGGAAAGCTATTGAAAACTCCTATGTCCGTCACCCAGATTGCAATTCATAATAGCTTCCACTAGATGTCTACAGTATTTATTCAAGGTTTTGAGGCTTCTATTTTGAAAAATGAATAAATATTTACACTTTCAGTGAGCTGACTGCTTGTGTCACATCAGTGTTTTTGCGCGCGATGGAGAGGGTGCACACTTGCGAATTTGGCATTCCTATTGAACACAGTACTTTCCATATGAAATATTATAGTTTATTTACATTTTAGACAACCTGAGGATGATATAGACACGTTGTTTGACTTGTTTGAACGAAGTTTACTGGTAGCTTTTAGAACTTCTTTGTCTGCATGTTGAAGGAGTGGATGTCTGAAGTCATGGCGCCTGCTAAACAGACTATTTTGGGATATAAAGAAGGACTTTATCGAACAAAACGACCATTCATTGTGTAGCTGGGACCCTTGGGATTGCAAACAGAGGAAGATCTTCAAAGGTAAGTGATTTATTTTATCGCTGTTTGGGATTCTGTGACGCCTGTGTTTGTTTGGAAAATATGTTGTTGTGGGGTGCTGTCCTCAGATAATCGAATGCTATGCTTTCACCGTAAAGCCTTTTTGAAATCTGACAATGCAGTTTGATTGCCAAGATGGTAAGCTTTTAAATGATGTATGACACTTGTATTTTCATGAATGTTTAATATTACGATATTTCTATTTTGAATTTGGCGCTCTGCAATTTCACCGGATGTTGTCGTAGGTGTTTCGCTAGCGGTCCGCGAGCCCTAAGAGTTATTAGAACTATGTGCCCTGATTTAGTTAAAACTGGTTCCATCAGAGCCCTTACAAATCCTTTTACAACTGATTCATCACTGTCATACCTTATAGGGTCCAGAGTTTTCCTGGTTTAGTCAACAGATAAGGACAAACTGATCACATCATAGCCCTTGCAAAACCTTTTTACAACTGATTCATCACTGTCATACCTTATAGGGTCCAGAGATTTCCTGGTTAGTTCAACAGATAAGGACAAACTCTGGGCCCCAGGGCAAAAAAATGTCCCCCCCCATCCCACTCTGGGACCTATGGTTGCCACCAGTCTGCTTGCCATTCTCAGTTATCGTCAGGTACTGTATGTGGATGATCAGGGCTTTATTCAGAAAAATTTTCTTGGGCTACGTTGATTTGCCAAGTGGGCGAGATGTGAATTCCGTGTTTATCTTCTTGGACAAACTCAAGGGAACGTATCTGCTATTTGTATTTCCAGCTGAGTCCCCTCCTGTTCCATGATTTAACAAGCGATGACCACTCCACTACCATTGTCAACTACCTCCTCACATGAACTGGAAGACACGTCTCATGTGGCCCACTCATCCACTGGCACATTGAATGTTTCCTCTCTAAGCACTGTGAGGAAACCCCTGTCAATTTTCTCTCATTACTTCATGTAGAGTCAATCACAAACACAATCACATTATTACACATCTATGATTTTACTCCTTGCTTGGACTAACTCATTCTTAGCTCTTTGGTCTCACTGTGTAGTGTTTTTGTGTTATTGTCTTCCCAGTCAAATCCTGTCCGGATTAAGTGATATGACATGCTAACTTATAAAATGATATCTCTGTAATTAATATTACCTGATTAAGCTAATCATGTAAATGTAATTAACTAGAAAGTCGGGGCACCACGGAAGAACGTTTATAGAGCCGTTATCTTCCGAATAAACTCTTAAAATACTTTGTAATATTTTACATCGATAGCAGTCAATATTAACCCTTATCTTATTTTCAGTCTCACAATGAAAGTTGTAAATTCTTGGCTATCTTCACGAACCCTGGCTAACAAGTTGAATCAGCAATACAAAATTGGGTTTAATTATTTATTTACTAAATACCTAACTAATCACACAGAATTACAAATACACAGAATACAATGATGTCATACAGAATTCACCCCTGGTGGACGGAACCTGTATGAAAGCTGGTTACACAAAGGAAAGGGGGTTGGGCTTGAATGAAAGAGCGGGAAGATTTAGGAACACAGAAACAGCAGCTATGCTATCGTAAATACATTATCTTATGCATTCTAAATTACCGCCCATTTGGAAAAGGAAAATGCAATAAATATTTACTCTGAGCTGCGCTTCGGTAGATTGGTCGTAGATGCTGGCCGGGTTGGCCAACATACCTTCCTGTCCTCGCAAGAATGTCTCTGGTGGTAAATTGGATACGTGGTGGTATCTTCGTCTGTCTGTTAGACTGGATCCGTCGTCCGTCCTTTCCTAGCCCTCGTCTACAGCGGCCGCTGCTAACTCAACGGCTAGGAAGTAGCACTTCTGTAGTGAATAAGCTCAAAGTTCATACCATTCGCCACCAAAGCTCACGCCGAGGTTGGCTTAGTTCTGTTCTTGACATGTGTGTCCTTCTAACGTAGAGGCTGCAGACCTCCCGTACTGGAACAACCTGGTTATCTTTTCGTCAAAGGATTATATAGTGGGGAGGGGGAGGGAGGTGTTTCATCGTTTATAACCCCTGTCTCTTCACAGGGTTGGGTTACTGATCGAGCAGGGCACTTTCCTTATGAAAACCCAAATCTCTCATTCGGAAGCTAAAATTACATTTAATCTCCTAACAAACATTTTCAATATCAAACATTTCAATTGCATAACAATTCCATGTGACTCTGATAACTAGAGGGTGTATACTTTCTCAGATACAGTTTATGTCGTCCTGTCATCAGTCATAATGTCTCAGATGACAACCGAACTGACATCCATAATCATTACGTTCCCAAGCATATTTCCAACTGGTTTTATTAACCTCTATGGGCTAGGTGGGACGCTAGCGTGCCACCCGTGGTGCACTCCATCAACAGCAGGTGCATTTCAAGAGCGGCAAATTTGAATCCAAATAAATGTCAAAATTCAAATTTTTCAAACATACAACTATTTTACACCCTTTGAAAGATAAACATCTCCTTAATCTAACCACGTTTTACGATTTCAAAAAGGTTTTACGGCGAAAGCATAAATTTAGAGTATGTTAGGACAGTACATTTACAAGAGTTGTGTGTAATGTTTTGTCAAGTCAAAGACAGGGTCACCAAAACCATAAAACCAGCTAAAATGATGCACTAACCTTTTACAATCTCCATCAGATGACACTCCTAGGACATTATGTTAGACAATGCATGCATTTTTAGTTCTATCAAGTTCATATTTATATCCAAAAACAGCGTTTTACTATGGCATTGATGTTGAGGAAATCGTTTCCCTCCAATAACCGGCAGTCAAGTCAGCGTCACAAATTAAATAATTAAAATTAGAAAACATTGGTAAGATATTATATTGTCATTTAAAGAATTATAGATTTACATCTCTTGAACGCAATCAACTTGCCAGATTTAAAAATAACCTTACTGGGAAATCACACTTTGCAATAATCTGAGCACTGCGCCCAGAAAAATACGCCTTGCGATACAGACTAGACGTCATGTTGGGGAGATCTAAAATCGAAAATACTATGTAAATAATCCATTACCTTTGATTCTCTTCATCAGATGTCACTTCCAGGTATCACAGGTCCATAACGAATGTAGTTTTGTTCAAAAAAGCTCATCATTTATGTCCAAAAATCTCCGTCTTGTTAGCACATGATCTAAGCCAGCCGGACTTCTCGTCATGAACGAGGGGAAAAAATATATTTACGTTCGTTCAAACATGTCAAACGTTGTATAGCATAAATCATTAGGGCCTTTTTTAACCAGAACATGAATAATATTCAAGGTGGACGAATGCATACTCTTTTATAACGTATTGGAACGAGGGTACCCAACATGAACTCGCGCGCCAGGTGTCTAATGGGACATCATCGTTCCATGGCTCTTGTTCGGTCAGATCTCCCTCCAGAAGACTCAAAACACTTTGTAAAGGCTGGTGACATCTAGTGGAAGCAATAGGAAGTGCCAAAATATTCCTCAGCCCCTGTGTTTTTCAATGGGATAGGTTTAAAGTCAATACAACACATCAGGTATCCACTTCCTGTCAGAAAATGTCTCAGGGTTTTGCCTGCCAAATGAGTTCTGTTATACTCACAGACACCATTCAAACAGTTTTAGAAACTTTAGAGTGTTTTCTATCCATATATAATAAGTATATGCATATTCTAGTTACTGGGTAGGATTAGTAACCAGATTAAATCGGGTACATTTTTTTATCCAGACGTGCAAATGCTGCCCCCTAGCCCTAACAGGTTAAAAGCTTAGCATCTTGGCAATCAAACTGCATTGTCAGATTTCAAAAAGGCTTTACGGTGAAAGCATAGCATTCGATTATCTGAGGACAGCACCCCACAACAACATATTTTCCAAACAAACACAGGCGTCACAGAATCCCAAACAGCGATAAAATAAATCACTTACCTTTGAAGATCTTCCTCTGTTTGCAATCCCAAGGGTCCCAGCTACACAATGAATGGTCGTTTTGTTCGATAAAGTCCTTCTTTATATCCCAAAATAGTCTGTTTAGCAGGCGCCATGACTTCAGACATCCACTCCTTCAACATGCAGACAAAGAAGTTCTAAAAGCTACCAGTAAACTTCGTTCAAACAAGTCAAACAACGTGTCTATATCATCCTCAGGTTGTCTAAAATGTAAATAAACTATAATATTTCATATGGAAAGTACTGTGTTCAATAGGAATGCCAAATTCGCAAGTGTGCACCCTCTCTATCGTGCGCAAAAACACTGATGTGACACAAGCAGTCAGCTCACTGAAAGTGTAAATATTTATTCATTTTTCAAAATAGAAGCCTCAAAACCTTGAATAAATACTGTAGACATCTAGTGGAAGCTATTATGAATTGCAATCTGGGTGACGGACATAGGAGTTTTCAATAGCTTTCCAAAATATGAGCCTGTGATTTTATTTATTTATTTTTGGGTCGGATTTTCTTCAGGTTTTCACCTGCCATATCTGTTCTGTTATTATTATCATTATTTTAACAATTTTGGAAATGTCAGAGTGTTTTCTTTCCAAATCTACCAATTATATGCATAGCTTCTGGGCCTGAGTAACAGGCATTTTACTTTGGGCTCGCCAGACTCTCCGAACTTCCGAAAACTGCACCCTAGCCCTAAGACGTTTTAACCTCTCTGGGCTAGGCGGGACAAATTCGTCCCACCTACGCAACAACCAGTCTAAACCAGTGGCGCGATTTTCAAATACCTTAGAAATGCTATTACTTCAATTTCTCAAACATATGACTATTTTACAGCTATTTAACGGTCCTCACACTGTTCATGCTCTCATTTCATAGACGCGTACTGCTCACCTGTTCATCTCGTAATGAATAATGTGGAAATTGAGCAAGTTGAAGTGACTAAACTGCTTGGAGTAACCCTGGATTGTAAACCGCCATGGTCAAAAGAAGGGGAGAAGTCTGTCCATAATAAAGCCCTGCTCTAACTTCTTAACAACACTATCAACAAGGCAGGTCCTACAGGCCCTAGTTTCTACCTTCTGTCATGGGAATTCTGTTCCCAATGTTCATAAACCGAACTTCAATTTAACTACTCAGTCTTCCCCCAAAGGGTGTAAGATTCTGGTTGAATGAAGCAGACGGAGAGCCAGCCTACAATTGGTCAGAATGTTTATTTACGAGAGCTCTGAATATCATACAATGTACACAGCCTTTTATACCTGACATTTGGTCATACCATATGTCATACCCCTTACAAATGCCCCTCCTCTTCTTTAACACTGTCAATGCTTATTTACAAGTCTTCTCCATCTCATACATTGCTTATCATATCCTGCCCCATGTTACATAATCTACTGCAAGCCTAAAGGTTTCTCCCCTCCCTGGTTGGGGAGACCTTCTTCCTGTTATCAGTTTCACAGTGGTCACAAGTTGTCTGCTGTCTGGTTGCTTACATTGCTAAATCATTAAGCTTCAACTTTTCCAACACACACACATTAGTACATTCATCTTATAATCACTCGGTTATACCTTTTCAGGGTGAAATCATTTAGTCAAACCTTTAACCTCTTGACGGTCGCCTAGGATAGGGGGCGCTACAGCGATTTTTGAAAAAAATTTGTGCCCATTTTAAACGGCCTCCTACTCAAACTCAGAAGCTAGGACATGCATATAATTAATACTTGTGGATAGAAAACACCCTAAAGTTTCTAAAACTGTTTGAATGGTTTCTGTGAGTATAACAGAACTCATATGGCAGTCAAAACCCCGAGACCGATCGTAACAGGATGTGGATTTCTGAATTGCGGACTCAACTTCACCACTTTGCCTGTAATTCACACAGTGAGCAATTGTTCATTGAGCACTTCCTATTGCTTCCACTAGATGTCCCCAGTCTTTACAAAGTGATTTGAGCCTTCTACTGTGAAAACTGACTGAATGACACGCTGTGGAACGTGGTCACACGGAGAGGGCCATCACCATTATGACGCCGGCTCCCCTGGCTACCCTCCCCTTTCAAAACGTTTTGAAAGACAATGCAATCATCCCCCTTGAATCATATTGGAGCTCAGGTTGAAAAAGGCCCTAAAGATTTATGTTATACAACGTTTGACATGTTTGAACAAACCTAAATAAAAAAAAATTCATTTTTTTCGACGGTACTTTTGGTGCAGCCTTCAGAACGCGCTAACAAGAACAAGCTATTGGAACATAAAGGATAAACTTTTTCGAACGAAAATACATTTGTTGTGGACCTGGAATTCCTAGAAGTGCTTTCTGATGAAGATAATCAAAGGTAAGGGATTATTAACAATAGTATACAAGACTAGATTTGATATGCGATTGTTCCAAGATGGCGCTGACCTGTAACGGTAGCCTATTTTCTGAGTATCGCATCCCCTTTTATCGCAAAGTGTGATTACCCAGTAAAGTTATTTTTAAATCTGGCATTACAGGTGCTTTCAAGAGATATTCATCTATAAATCTTAGAATGACAATATTACATTTTAAAAATGTTTTCGAATAGTAATTTAGTAAATTGTAGCGCTGTTTCACCGGATGCATTTGAGGGAAAATAGTTAGTCAACGTTACGCGCCGATGTAAAATGCTGTTTTTATATATAAATATGAACTTTATCGAACAAAATAATGCATGTATTGTGTAACATGATGTCCTAGGAGTGTCATCTGATGAAGATTGTCAAAGGTTAGTGCTGCATTTAGCTGTTTTTTGGTTATTTGTGATGCATGTGGTTGGTCGGAAAATGGCTATGTGGCTACTTTTACGATATACTCCTCTAACATAATCTAATGTTTTGCTTTTGCTGTAAAGCCTTTTTGAAATCGGACAACGTGGTTCGATTCAGGAGAGGTGTATCAATAAAATGATATAACATAGTCCTATATTTGAAAAAATTAAAAAATCGTTGTGCTAATGGCGATAGGATTTTTTAGCTGGATGTCCGTCCCGCATACGGGACGAGCCCGTCAAGAGGTTTAATCATATTATTCCCATTACAATCCACCCTATTGGCTAAATATTTCACATACACTATAACACATCTATTTTTATTGGATTCAGAAATGTCACACAAAATCAAACTAGATCAAAGAAAACGAATACATGTATTTTCATTACATACTTATCAATGACTGTTCTAAGCCTATGTCCAGTCAGGATTAGGATTTTTGCTATGACCTTCATTTAGAGAAACAGTCTTCCTAAACATGGGCTCCTCATAATTGAATGAATCCTCCACCAGGCTCGGCGGTAGGTATTTGTCATCCCACTGGTCTGAACTTGGAATCGGTCCGTATCTCACCATCTGCTCCGTCATCGATCTCTCCAGAGCCCTGGAAATGAGACCTCTCGCACAAGGGACCAAACAACAACCACATAATATCAACACAGTCATACAGGTGAAAGCAGCCCACAACACAGTGATTACAACCTTTTTCCATTTTCCGAACGTACTATCAAACCATCCCGTGAGTGCCGTGTCCACCCCGGAATTTTCTGCTAACTCCTGAGCTAAATTGTTTAGACCGGCCAGGGCCTTGGTCACTGATCCATCTGGAGCTGTGTTCTCAGGGATGAAAGTACAGCATTCAGATCCGAACATCACACACACACCACCCTTTTCAGCCAGAAGCATATCCAAAGCTATTTTATTCTGCCATACCATCAAAGTGGTCGCAGCTGTCTGTTCTGCTAACCCTTGAATTGCCTCTCTGGTATAGTTGATGAAACGCTGTTGGTTATAATAAATGTAATTTATCCAATCCACATTTTTATTGAGAGTCAACCACCAAAAAAGACTTGATTCCAATCCAGCCCATATCTGATTCCTTGCTTTAAACTCATCAGGCACCCCCCTTGGAACCCCAATGCTATCAATGTAAATTCTATCGTCAAAGGACCCTGACGGAGCACTCCTCCCCTCTCTTTCACCTGGCACTAGGTCTTTGTGTTGTATAAGGGTGAAGGGCATGCCTAACTGTACCAATGCACAAATACCAGTACAATTTGCAGGCAGGTTTGGCCACAGCTTCATACCTCCACACAACCACCAGACATCCGCTCTCTGCCTTTTTATCTTACTAAAGTCCTCGGAACTCAACCACCCAGTCAGGTCCCTCATTGTCTCGTCAGTTGTAACATTCTCTGTCCTATTGCATGTTCTTACTTCCCCTACGTTCCATCCGTGTGTGTTGTGTCGAGCCACACAATAATAGTCTCCTCCTGCGACTGTGAAAGGGGAAGTCTGGATCTAACAGGCACATAGGATACAGATAATGCAGATCAGTGCAACTGTCTGGCTTCCTTGCCTTCATGAACAGCTTTACCATACAGGCCATTCCCTTTGGTAAATTAATTCCATCGAGTAGAAAGGGGATGGTTGTCAACTGAAGTTTGGCTGTTGTGCAGGCATAACCTTCTTCTTTAGCTACTGATCTAGCTGTATACTGAATCCATTCCAGCCATAGGTTGGAATCCCCAAACCAAGTCTCCACCTCAATCACTTCCTTAAGATCTTTCGTCTGAACTATCCTCACCGGTCCTTGCCTCTGGATGACTACACGGTAATGTCCGTTTTATCAGGGGTACTACTAGTATTCTGGCTGGCGGTAGAACTATCTCCTGTCCTAACCTCTACTACTTGGAATGGTACCGCAGTGTCGACAATGGTCTAGTCAAGGCCAACATACCATAACCCTAAATCCTCTTTCTTTATGCTTTTAATGGTCATTCCTATCTTCAAGCAATACTTCCCTTGCTCTGGATTGCAGTCAAAAACCCTGGCCTTCACTATACTCCATCTGTTTCTATATTGGGTGTGTGGATTGACATAGCCTTCTCTCTCTGTGTGAGCTATGACCTGATTCCATGAGTTACACCAGGATCTACACAGATATCTTCCCCATGAAGTCCGAGTCCTAGACTGCCAGGAGGGTTAGGGACCCCATTTGGTCTGCATAGAACTCTATTGAGACATCCTTCCCTAACTCTACTCTCACTTCCTTTTTATCCAGATCGAGTGACCTTTTGTACCTAGGCCATAAAAACTCCTCATCTTCTAGACTATGGGTCAAGTTACCACTTTCTGACTTGTCGAGTAGTTCATGGTGTATTAGGAATATGGCTCCCACAATCAGACAGCTCAGACTGACCAGTACCCCTGTAAAGCCCCACCCCCTCCCGGAGAATATATCACTGGCTAGAGGCCAACCCACACTTTCACTTCTATGAATGCACATAGTGAGGATTGGGCGGGTTAGGGAATCTTCGTTAGAGAGGTAACCCCCGAACCTTATTGGTATTCGGTTCTTCTCCTAACTCTGTGATTGTTCGACAGTGTCAGTGTGTCTTACCCTCCCGCAATATGTGATATGAACCCAGGTAGCTCTTTCAGCTATTCTCACTGTGAAGGCTATTACCAGGAACACTTGGTATGGGCCCTCCCACCGTGGCTGCTTCCAGTTCTTTTCTCCTCAGGGACTGGATCCACACCCAGTCTCCTGGTTGGATTGAGTGAATCGTCTTCTGTAATTCACCTGTTGGACACAAAGTCTCGGACATACGGGTTTGGTTAACCATGTGTTCTGTTAGTATATCTTTAACTTCTATGTCTACCTGTTCTGGCCTCCCTAACTCTGGCATTCTATATGGTTTACCTGATCAGCTAAAATGTAATCCATTATTTAAAGAGATAGATCCTAGTAAACCAACTACCCTAATCGTGTCCACCCAGTAAGTTGGGACCGCTTCTTCCCATTTAATATACTTATCTATTATAAAAAATGTTTTTTTAAATAGTTCGTTATCCAATAGGCCACAAAGTGTTTCCGAACCTGCTCTACTATCCCCCCTGTTGACACATGGCTCTGCCCATGTGTCAATCTTGCTGCATCTCTAAACATTGACTTAGGTAGTATTGGTAACTTATCATGATACCAAATACCGTCCTTATATAAATTGCTCCTAACTTCTCCCATTTCGAAATCCCTTTCACTGATGCTCTAGACTGACAATTTTAACATAGATTTGTCTATGTTTACTTCCTCTTTTAAGAACTGCTGTGTCGACGGCTGCGGTTTAACCTGTTTATGAATGATGACTCTGCAGTCCCTGGCTGAAAAACAGTAGCGCATTTGGATAGTGGTCGATCTGAGAACAATGAAACGGGCGCACGTGTGCACGTGAAGAGTCCATTTTACATTTTCAGTCTTTGAACAAAAACAACGTCGACCCGGTCGGAATATTATTGCTATTTTACGAGAAAAATCGCATATAAATTTATTTTAAACAGCATTTGACATGCTTCGAAGTACGGTAATGGAATATTTTGAAATTTTTTGTCACGATACGCGCCGGCGCTTCACCCTTCGGATAGTGTCTTGAACGCAAGACCAAACGCAGCTATTTGGATATAACTATGGATTATTTGGAACCAGTATAGACCTAGTCTGTTCATTATATACATCTACATGATGTATTGTTACACCATGTAGGAGCAGTATAGACCTAGTCTGTTCATTATATACATCTACATGATGTATTGTTACACCATGTAGCAGCAGTATAGACCTAGTCTGTTCATTATATACATCTACATGATGCATTGTTACACCATGTAGGAGCAGTATAGACCTAGTCTGTTCATTATATACATCTACATGATGTATTGTTACACCATGTAGGAGCAGTATAGACCTAGTCTGTTCATTATATACAGCTACATGATGTATTGTTACACCATGTAGGAGCAGTATAGACCTAGTCTGTTCATTATATACATCTACATGATGTATTGTCACACCATGTAGGAGCAGTATAGACCTAGTCTGTTCATTATATACATCTACATGATGTATTGTTACACCATGTAGGAGCAGTATAGACCTAGTCTGTTCATTATATACATCTACATGATGTATTTTTAGTCCATGTAGGAGCAGTATCGACCGATAGTAGATGGCTACTTATTTAGATGTTGTTTGACTTAACCTCTATGGGCTAGGTGGGACGCTAGCGTCCCCCCCGTGGTGCACTCCATCAACAGCAGGTGCATTTCAAGAGCGGCAAATTTGAATCCAAATAAATGTCAAAATTCAAATTTTTCAAACATACAACTATTTTACACCCTTTGAAAGATAAACATCTCCTTAATCTAACCACGTTTTACGATTTCAAAAAGGTTTTACGGCGAAAGCATAAATTTAGAGTATGTTAGGACAGTACATTTACAAGAGTTGTGTGTAATGTTTTGTCAATTCAAAGACAGGGCCACCAAAACCATAAAACCAGCTAAAATGATGCACTAACCTTTTACAATCTCCATCAGATGACACTCCTAGGACATTATGTTAGACATTGCATGCATTTTTAGTTCTATCAAGTTCATATTTATATCCAAAAACAGCGTTTTACTATGGCATTGATGTTGAGGAAATCGTTTCCCTCCAATAACCGGCAGTCAAGTCAACACCACAAATTAAATAATTAAAATTAGAAAACATTGGTAAAATATTATATTGTCATTTAAAGAATTATAGATTTACATCTCTTGAACGCAATCAACTTGCCAGATTTAAAAATAACCTTACTGGGAAATCACACTTTGCAATAATCTGAGCACTGCGCCCAGAAAAATACGCGTTGCGATACAGACTAGACGTCATGTTGGGGAGATCTAAAATCGAAAATACTATGTAAATAATCCATTACCTTTGATTCTCTTCATCAGATGTCACTTCCAGGTATCACAGGTCCATAACGAATGTAGTTTTGTTCAAAAAAGCTCATCATTTATGTCCAAAAATCTCCGTCTTGTTAGCACATGATCTAAGCCAGCCGGACTTCTCGTCATGAACGAGGGGAAAAAATATATTTACGTTCGTTCAAACATGTCAAACGTTGTATAGCATAAATCATTAGGGCCTTTTTTAACCAGAACATGAATAATATTCAAGGTGGACGAATGCATACTCTTTTATAACGTATTGGAACGAGGGTACCCAACATGAACTCGCGCGCCAGGTGTCTAATGGGCCATCATCGTTCCATGGCTCTTGTTCGGTCAGATCTCCCTCCAGAAGACTCAAAACACATTGTAAAGGCTGGTGACATCTAGTGGAAGCAATAGGAAGTGCCAAAATATTCCTCAGCCCCTGTGTTTTTCTATGGGATAGGTTTAAAGGTAATACAACACATCAGGTATCCACTTCCTGTCAGAAAATGTCTCAGGGTTTTGCCTGCCAAATGAGTTCTGTTATACTCACAGACACCATTCAAACAGTTTTAGAAACTTTAGAGTGTTTTCTATCCATATATAATAAGTATATGCATATTCTAGTTACTGGGTAGGATTAGTAACCAGATTAAATCGGGTACATTTTTTTTATCCAGCCGTGCAAATACTGCCCCCTAGCCCTAACAGGTTAATTAAACTGCCTTAACCTGTTGGGTCTAGGGGGCAGCATTTGCACGTCTGGATAAAAAAAATGTACCCGATTTAATCTGGTTACTAATCCTACCCAGTAACTAGAATATGCATATACTTATTATATATGGATGGAAAACACTCTAAAGTTTCCAAAACTGTTTGAATGGTGTCTGTGAGTATAACAGAACTCATTTGGCAGGCAAAACCCTGAGACATTTTCTGACAGGAAGTGGATACCTGATGTGTTGTATTGACTTTAAACCTATCCCATTGAAAAACACAGGGGTTTAGGAATATTTTGGCACTTCCTATTGCTTCCACTAGATGTCACCAGCCTTTACAAAGTGTTTTGAGTCTTCTGGAGGGAGATCTGACCGAACAAGAGCCATGGAATGGTGATGTCCCATTAGACACCTGGCGCGCTACTTCATGTTGGGTACCCTCGTTCCAATACGTTATGAAAGAGTATGCATTCGTCCACCTTGAATATTATTCATGTTCTGGTTAAAAAAGGCCCTAATGATTTATGCTATACAACGTTTGACATGTTTGAACGAACGGAAATATATTTTTTCCCCTCGTTCATGACGAGAAGTCCGGCTGGCTTACATCATGTGCTAACGAGACGGAGATTTTTGGACATAAATGATGAGCTTTTTTGAACAAAACTACATTCGTTATGGACCTGTGATACCTGGAAGTGACATCTGATGAAGAGAATCAAAGGTAATGGATTATTTACATAGTATTTTCGATTTTAGATCTCCCCAACATGACGTCTAGTCTGTATCGCAACGCGTATATTTCTGGGCGCAGTGCTCAGATTATTGCAAAGTGTGATTTCCCAGTAAGGTTATTTTTAAATCTGGCAAGTTGATTGCGTTCAAGAGATGTAAATCTATAATTCTTTAAATGACAATATAATATTTTAACAATGTTTTCTAATTTTAATTATTTAATTTGTGACGCTGACTTGACTGCCGGTTATTGGAGGGAAACGATTTCCTCAACATCAATGCCATAGTAAAACGCTGTTTTTGGATATAAAAATGAACTTGATAGAACTAAAAATGCATGCATTGTCTAACATAATGTCCTAGGAGTGTCATCTGATGGAGATTGTAAAAGGTTAGTGCATCATTTTAGCTGGTTTTATGGTTTTGGTGACCCTGTCTTTGACTTGACAAAACATTACACACAACTCTTGTAAATGTACTGTCCTAACATACTCTAAATTTATGCTTTCGCCGTAAAACCTTTTTGAAATCGTAAAACGTGGTTAGATTAAGGAGATGTTTATCTTTCAAATGGTGTAACATAGTTGTATTTTTGAAAAATTTGAATTTTGACATTTATTTGGATTCAAATTTGCCGCTCTTGAAATGCACCTGCTGTTGATGGAGTGCACCACGGGTGGCACGCTAGCGTCCCACCTAGCCCCAAGAGGTTAACCTGTTATGGATAGGGGGCAGTATTTTCACGGCCGGATAAAAAACGTACCCGATTTAATCTGATTATTACTCCTGCCCAGAAACTAGAATATGCATATAATTATTAGCTTTGGATAGAAACCACTCCAAAGTTTCTAAAACTGTTTGAATGGTGTCTGTGAGTATAACAGAACTCATTTGGCAGGCCAAAACCTGAGAAGATTCTGTACAGGAAGTACCCTGTCTGACCATTTCTTGGCCTTCTTGATCATCTCTATCCAAAACAAGGGATCTCTGCTGTTACGTGACACTTCCTACGGCTCCCATAGGCTCTCAGAAGGCGGCAAAAAGCTGAATCGTGGCTTTGCAGGCCCTGGCTGATAAACAGTAGCGCATTTTGATAGTGGTCGAACAGAGTACAGAGACTGGCGCACGCGTGCCCCATGTTTTTATTCTTTCGTCTTTGAACGTAAACAACGACTCCCGGTCGGAATATTATCGCTTTTTTACGAGAAAAATAGCATAAAAATAGATTTTAAACAGCGGTTGACATGCTTCGAAGTACGGTAATGGAATATTTATAATTTTTTTGTCACGAAACGCGTCGGGCGTGTAACCGTTCGTCACCCTTGGATAGTGTCTTGAATGCACGAACAAAACGCCGCTATTTGGATATAACAATGGATTATTTTGAACCAAACCAACATTTGTTATTGAAGTAGCAGTCCTGGGAGTGCATTCTGACGAAGAACAGCAAAGGTAATCCAATTTTTCTTATAGTAAATCGGAGTTTGGTGAGGGTCAAACTTGATGGGTGTCAAAATAGCTAGCCGTGATGGCTGGGCTATCTACTCAGAATATTGCAAAATGTGCTTTCACCGAAAAGCTATTTTAAAATCGGACATATCGAGTGCATAGAGGAGTTCTGTATCTATAATTCTTAAAATAATTATGTTTTTTGTGAACGTTTATCGTGAGTAATTTAGTAAATTCACCGGAAGTGTTCGGTGGGAATGCTAGTTCTGAACGTCACATGCTAATGTAAAAAGCTGTTTTTTGATATAAATATGAACTTGATTGAACAAAACATGCATGTATTGTATAACATAATGTCCTAGACGTGTCATCTGATGAAGATCATCAAAGGTTAGTGCTGCATTTAGCTGTGGTTTGGGTTTATGTGACATTATATGCTAGCTTGAAAAATGGGTGTCTGATTATTTCTGGCTGGGTACTCTGCTGACATAATCTAATGTTTTGCTTTCGCTGTAAACCCTTTTTGAAATCGGACAGTTTGGTTAGATTAACGAGAGTCTTGTCTTTAAAATGGTGTAAAATAGTCATATGTTTGAAAAATTGAAGTTTTGGGATTAGTCTATGTTGTTGTTAGACCTACTGTAGGACCCATAAAGTCACCTATGTTATTGTTAGGTGAGATTATAGACCATTTTGGCATACACTTAGTGGACAAAACCTCATTGTCAGGCTGATGTCAGGCTGATGGAAAACTAGCCAATGATCATTTTACTGGTTGAAGTCGTTTTTAAATATAAAGTAGTACATTTGACAATAACACAAACATTATATTAAATCAGGACATTCAAACGAGCCTTACAATTATAATCCAAAGTAGTGTCAAATGATGATAATAATAATCATAATCAACCTGTAAATTGAGGCTATTTTTGCTGTCAGCCTATGAGAACTCCCCTGAGTTTCCCCCACGGTGGTGAATTAGTGAATAGACACAGAGCTTAATGTGAGTTTCCTTGAGTAGCACTCCTGATCTAGTGCTGTAATATTCAGAATACATTGTGAAAACTAATCTTTGCTCACCATTTTTTAAATATATATATTTTTTTCACCCCTTTTTTCTCCCCAATTGGTACTTACAGTCTTGTCTCATCGCTGCAACTCCCATACGGACTCTGGAGAGGCGAAGGTCGAGAGCCCTGCGTCCTCCGAAACACAACCCAACCTAGCCGCGCTGGTTCTTGACACAATGCCCATCCAACCCGGAAGCCAGCAGCACCAATGTGTCGGGGGAAACACCGTACACCTGGCGACCTGGTCAGTGTGCACTGCGCCCGGCCCGCCACATGAGTCGCTAGTGCGCGATGAGACAAGGATATCCCTGCCGGCCAAACCCTCCTCTAACCCGGACGACGGTGGGCCAATTGTGCGTCGCCCCATGGGCCTCCCGGTCGCGGCCGGCTGCAACAGAGCTTGGACTCGAACCCAGATCTCTAATGGCACAGCTTAGGCCACTTGCTCACCATTTTTGCTCCAGGCAGATATACTACATCCATAACTAGCGGTTTCTGCATTAGCAGGGAGGTGTTTCTGCAATCAAATTGTGTGTGCATCGCCCTTGTCGCAATTTTAGCAAACAGAGAAAGGTGCCTATATTTGAGAACAAAAGTCGCCTGGCACACTGCTTAGGAGTTCAACACCTTTTACTTATTTCTAGTTACTACTAATGTGAAAACAAGACTAAATATGACTATTGTTGCTCACTTGACTGTCTTAAGACAATTGTCAAGTAATTTTAACATTCATTACAGACGTCAATTGTTGTACAGTATCATGGCTACGCTGTTGGCATCACCTTTTTCAGTGGATTTCTGCTGTTGTGAGCCTTTAACTATCTGTCTGACTTGTTCACACAGGAGAGAGACGTGACTATCATGGATCCTCTGGGGAGCCTCAACATCATGATGCTAACGAGTCAGAGAAGAGTCTGTCCAGATTCTATCACCTCAAGAAACACCAGCAGAGACCGACAGGGAAGAAATCTATCTGCTGCTCTGACTGTGGAAAACATTGCAAATCTTCATCAGAACTTAAAATACACCAGCGAACACACACAGGAGAGAAATCTCACCACTGTTTTGATTGTGGGAAGAGTTACTTAAGATTAAAAGCACTAAAAGTACACCTGAGAATTCACACGGGAGAGAAACCTTACAGCTGTGATCAATGTGGGAGGAGTTTTACTACATCTTTCTCTCTGACTCTACACCAGAGAATACACACAGGAGAGAAACCGTACAGCTGTACTCAATGTGGGAAGAGTTTTACTCAGTCAAGCAACCTGTTATCACACCAGAGAACACACACAGGGGAGAAACCTTATAGCTGTGATCAATGTGGGAAGACTTATATTTCATCTTGCCATCTGACTAGACACCAGCGAGTACACACAGGAGAGAAACCTTATAGCTGTAATCAATGTGTGAAGAGTTTTACTCGGCCAGACAGCCTGATATCACACCAGAGAACACACACAGGAGAGAAACCTTATATCTGTGATCAATGTGGGAAGAGTTTTGCTGCATCTGGCTCTCTGACTCTACACCAGAAAACACACACAGGAGAGAAACCTTATAACTGAGGTCAATGTCGGAAGAATTTTACTACATCTGGCTGTCTCTCCAGATCAAAACACCTCAATAAACACCTGCAGAGATCCACAGGGAAGAGAACTCACTGCTCCTCTGACTGTGGGAAGAAATTCACCTCTTCATCAGGCATTAAAATTCATCAGAGAATCCACACAGGAGAGAAATCTTTTAGCTGTACTCAATGTGGGAAGAGTTTTACTTCATCTGGCTATCTTACTTTTCACCAGAGAACACACACAGGAGAGAAACCTTATAGCTGTGGTCAATGTGACAAGAGATTCTCCGGTAAAAGACATCTGATCAAACATCAGAAAATACATGAATGAGTTGTTTCATGATATCAATGAATTAATGTCACAATGTAGAATGTTTAAACATTGTAGTAGGAGTATTTTAATGATGTCACAATGTAGAACCCTAAACGTTTGTCCCCTGTTCTATTGATTTCAACATGATATGGATATTAGCCTCAGGGGGAAAATCCAGGCTCTGAAATGGAAGAGTACTATTTATGAGATTTAATAAAAAGTGACTAACAAAAAAAGAGTTGTGTTACACTTACCATGTTGGTTACGCACTTGAATCAAAATGTATCTGGCTGTTTTCTACAAATTGTCCTCTAACCAGGGATGTACACATTATTCCCAGATTCCGTGTGATTTTTGAGCTGTTAGTTTTAACATGACGTGCAACCTCATCTCCCTGCTCTCGGCACAATTTATTTCAACATGATATCGATGAGTTATGACAAATAAGTGTTGTGTTCCTTTGTTTAGTGACCCCTACATTTAAATGCATCATTCCAAAATATAGCTGACTGTCTTCTGCAGGTTGTCCTCTAACCAGTGAGGTAAAAGATATCTCCATTTCCATGTGTTTTTAGTTTTGTTGTGTTAGTTTCAGGAGCAGATTCAACCTGATTTCCCCCCAAATGGATATAAGATTTGTGTTTTGCGTTTAGCTAGTGCGTTGCTATGGATCTTTATTTATTTTGACTGCATGTTTTTCCGTATTGGAGATTAATTTTGTTTGGGCTCGTTCCAAGCTTATATTTTGGGTTGGATATTGCATCCAATTAACATTTTAATCATTCGTTTTTCAGTTTAGTCTTGTGTTTTTTATCCTCTTATGTTTGTTGTGTACTAAATATTTCTGTTTATTTTCAATGTTTTTAAAAATCTTTTTCCTGTGAAGCCATTGTGTTGCATCCATGTCTGACATGTGCTGTATAAATAAAGCTTGATTTGATTTGAACATATAATAAAACAAATTTACCCAATGACTGACCAATCAACAAACTATTGGTCCACCTTAGTATGAAAAACTGTATCAATCCCACTTTTCCAGCCTGCTGAAGGCGTGGTGGAGTGGTAAACACCACCCCCGGCTCTACCAGGGGCTTGAGGTGGTCTCCCACAGCTCTGCTTATGTCATGTTCTGTGGCCTTGCTGTTACATTTCTGACTGTCCCTGCAACACAGAAACACATTTAGTCATATTATATAGAACACTCAAAGTAATGGATATGGAGCATCTATGGCCTCAGTTACACCTGGCACCTAAATGTGACTTCTGTCATCCGATCACTCCAAGCTGCATTAGGTTCAGATCTACCAGGATGGGCCTTTGACATAGTCTGGATGCAGTCCGGCCATTGAATATGCATAAGCAATGTAAAGATATGCTGGGAAAAGTACATTTTACACAAATGACCTTCATAAATCAAATGTTGTTGGTCACATACAGGTGTTCAGCAGATGTTATTGCGGGTGTAGCGAAATGCTTGTCCACAACAAATACCTAATACACACAAATCTAAGTAAAGGAATGGAATTAGGAATATATAAATATATGGATAAACAATGTCAGAGCAGCATAGACTGAGACAAAGTTTATACATATGAGATGAGAAATGGAAGATATTTAAACATTATTAAAGGGACATTATTAAAGTGACTAGTGTTCCATTTATTAAAGTGGCCAATGATGTCAAGTCTATATGTAGGCTGCAGCCTCTCTGTGCTATTTAACAGTCTGATGGCCTTGAGATAGAAGCTGTTTTTCAGTCTTTCGGTCCCAGCTTTGATGCATCTGTACTGATATCGCCTTCTGAATGATAGCGGGTGAACAGGCAGTGGCTCAGGTGGCTCGGGTAATAACAAAAAACATGTATGTATGCCTAAGGGGAAATTCACTTTCATACAGCTTAAAGGGGTGAGAAATTACACCGATATCAGTGGACAATTTGCACTAATGTAAATAAATATAGATGATGGAACATATTCCCTTTTGCTGACGTGATGAACCGCTAAGGGGACATAAATATTTACCATCTAAACCATGTGTGACCTCTCACCTCTCTGGCTGTAGAAGTGTTCTTCCTAACCAGTCCCTCAACAGCTCTCTGACTGAGCTCCACCCTCACTGGGTCTTCAGAGGAGAGGAAGGCTGAGGAGGGATGGAAGGATGAATGGATCAGTCAGTCAATAAAGTGTAGAGCTGCTGTCTATGCTGTCTGACAAAATCACAATTTTAGTAGTTCATTAAAGTAAATTAGGCTTTATGACTGCTGAATACCAACTATCAATCACTTAGATCATGTATTTTCAGGTAGAGATACATCCTTGGGACGTCCCTAGCCCGTTGAAGTTGACATTTTAAATGGTTAAGGTAGGGGTTAAGGTTAGGGTTTAGGGTAGGGATGTCCCAAGGATCCCAGATAGCATTGACCATTGTGCATTCTTCTGTCTCTTTTACATAGCAGGTGATGGGTTCTGACTTCTGAACTTGAAAATATTAAATATCCTTATTATGTGAAATTGAATGAAACAATAATGTATGTTGATGCTAATATGATGTACAATATTCCATGATGTTTCTATATGATAACAATAGAGTAATATATTTAATATGATGTACAATATTCCATGATGTTTCTATATGATAACAATAGAGTAATATATTTAATATGATGTACAATATTCCATGATGTTTCTATATGATAACAATACAGTAAAATATTTAATGTCATATACTATTTAACAGTTTCACTAATTCATTGTAATTAACTTAATCATTATGACACACCCCTCTCTATTGTCATTGGATGCACTAATTGCACTGTTCGTCTACATAACCTGGTTGAAGTATTCATGACATCACCCTGAGGAAGGCACAGTGATGCTGAAACGTTGGTAAATACCCAATAAATTACTGGGAGTTTATACATGGAGTGTGGGATTCTCTTTATTTTGATAGTTTATTCGCCGTTAGTCAGGACCTCCTCACAAACTATTTTTCTGGGTGTGCGCCAGCTCATGTTTTTTAAAGGTAGGTAACAACACATCCGCCACGCTGACCCTCAACACAGGGGCCCCTCAGGGGTGCGTGCTCAGCCCCCTCCTGTAGTCCCTGTTCACTCATGACTGCACAGCCAGGCACGACTCCAACACCATTATTAAGTTTGCCGATGCCACAACAGTGGTAGGCCTGATCACCAACAACGATGAGACAGCCTATAGGGAGGAGGTCAGAGACCTGGCCGTGTGGTACCAGGAAAACAACCTCTCCCTCAACGTGATCAAGACAAAGGAGATGATTGTGGACTACAGGAAAAGGAAGACAGCACGCCCCCATTCTCATCGACGGGGCTGTAGTGGAGCAGGTTGAGAGCTTCAAGTTCCTTGGTGTCCACATCACTAACAAACTATCATGGTCCAAGCACACCAAGATAATCGTGAAGAGGGCACGACAAAACCTATTCCTCCTCAGGAGACTGAAAAGATTTAGCATGGGTCCTCAGATCCTCAAAAGCTTCTACAGCTGCACCATCGAGAGCATCCTGACTGGTTGCATCCCTGCCTGGTATGGCAACTGCTCTGCCTCCGACCGCAAGGCACTACAGAGGGTAGTGCGTACAGCCCAGTACATCACTGGGGCCATGCTCCCTGCCATCCAAGACCTCTTTACCAGGCGGTGTCAGAGGAAGCCCCCCACTCTCTGTTATCATCTATGCATAGTCACTTTAATAACTCTACCTACATGTACATATTCACCGTCTCACCTCATACTGTATTGGAGCAGCAGCAGCTGACTGCCCGGTTCAACATCAGTTCACCGTCTCACCTCATACTGTATTGGAGCAGCAGCAGCTGACTGCCCGGTTCAACATCAGTTCACCGTCTCACCTCATACTGTATTGGAGCAGCAGCAGCTGACTGCCCGGTTCAACATCAGTTCACCGTCTCACCTCATACTGTATTGGAGCAGCAGCAGCTGACTGCCCGGTTCAACATCAGTTCACCGTCTCACCTCATACTGTATTGGAGCAGCAGCAGCTGACTGCCCGGTTCAACATCAGTTCACCGTCTCACCTCATACTGTATTGGAGCAGCAGCAGCTGACTGTCCTGTTCAACATCAGTTCACCGTCTCACCTCATACTGTATTGGAGCAGCAGCAGCTGACTGCCCAGTTCAACATCAGTTCATCGTCTCACCTCATACTGTATTGGAGCAGCAGCAGCTGACTGCCCAGTTCACCGTCTCACCTCATACTGTATTGGAG
Organism: Salmo salar; assembly: GCF_965601325.2. NCBI lineage: Eukaryota > Metazoa > Chordata > Actinopteri > Salmoniformes > Salmonidae > Salmo > Salmo salar. Next base: position 50,421 of record NW_027675530.1, on the reverse strand, counting down.
TAGCAGCAGCTGACTGCCCAGTTCATCGTCTCACCTCATATTGTATTGGAGCAGCAGCAGCTGACTTGATCGTTGATACTAATCATCATGTTTGAATCTGAGAGTAAATAGAGCCGACTACACTCTAAAAATGAAGGGTTCAACTGGAGTTGTTCTCAGATCCCCTAAGAACCGTAGGGTTCTTGGTCAATGAAAAAAAGCCCAAAAGGTTCTTCAAAGAACTTGTTAGAAGGTGGGTTCATCGAGGAACCTCCGTTGTTGCTGGACTTCTTCCGGGAACTTCGCAATTACAACTGAAAACGATGGTGACAAGTTTGGATGCGACAACAGTTAAAAAGGTTAAGTTGGGTTGATGTTTGGCTCTGAATATGTCTCGAAATAATGTATTATAATAATATAACATACTAATAATAGTTTTCTGTGAATATCTTCCATAACGTTACAAAAGTTAATGAACGTAAAGATTAGAAAGCCGGGTTTGACCGTCGGCGTTGTATGAGCTACAGTACAGTACCGTTAGCTAGCTAGCTAACGTTATGTCCTAACTAGGCACAACTAGGTTTGGATTATTTCCTCAACTATATTCTTTCCCATATATTGTATATCGTTTCCATAAAGACAATATGGCTTTACACTCATTAATGTAAGTTTCCAATCTAGAGCAGTTCTCACTTTTGTGATAATGAACTAGCTAACGTTAGCTTCGTTAACTAACTAACTAACTAAGGACGGTGACCTGTCCAGACGAGATGTTACAACGAACTGAATCGTCAATGGAGGTCTTCCTCTTTATATAGCCTGCTACAGCATGCAATACTATTAACTCACAAGGGGGCATAACGTTACATGTACAATACTACACACTCAGAGCCTACTGCCTCGGCCCTGTTTACGCCTCCAAGGTGCCCCCCCTCACACAGAAATACACACTCAGAGGATTTTCTAAAAACTGCACCATTTACCCAGGTCATCAGGAGCGGTCACCAAGTGAAGATTCACATCCCCATCGCCAAATGTGGTGGTTAATTTCTTTCATATCAAATGAGACAAACTTATCACACAAGTCAGAGTTATAATAAAACTAAATCTTTATTCACTTAATAATAAGGGAGCAGGTCAATACAACACACACATATAAAGTGAATCAATTGAGTGCTCTACGATAATGATGGCTGGTCGACGAATCACCCCCAGATGATTCGTTGAGAGCCACAATACAAAAGTACAATGGTCTTTTATAGCCAAGATACACCCCTTTTAACCTACATGACCAACAACAGATGTATAGAACGGGTCACAAGGTTAAGATTTGTATGAAAGATACTTATAATTCTCAGCAGAGACTATCTGCTGTAAAAACAGTACTCTTTGTGTAGAGACCAGGGTCTGGCCCTGGGGTCATCTCTCCCTGGTACCATATAGAACAGAAACATTAACTCATGTTCTGGAATGCAGTCTCTTTAGGTTTTATCACCCAAAAGACATTGTAAATCTCCTGACAGTGTCATCTCCCAGAGGCCCATCCTCAGTAGAACACACAGACACAATAGTTCTAAGAACCCTCTATTCTGTTACATAAAACAACCATTTGATGCAATAAAAGTATTATAACATAATCTTGCAGTTTTGCTCTCAGTGTCCACTGAAAGTTGACTAGTAACAACAACTGGGACCTAAAAGACACCCACCATGAGACCCACTAAATCTGCCCAAGAAGAGGAAAACAAAAGAAAAACCCTTCTAGCTTCTAGAACTCTCGTCTCCTTGGAACGAGCCCAAACAAAACTCATCTCCAACACGGAAAAACGTGCAGTCAAAATAAATGGCAACGGACTGGCTAAATGCAAAACACAAATATTTTTGACTGCCCAGCCTTGAGACAATCAGAAACCAAGTTGTCCTTACCACAGACATGTCTGATTTCAAGAGGAAACTCCTGCAATATCCATAGTAACTTTCCACCTCACTGCAGAGCTTCTCTCTCTTTTCAGGGTTCACTAGATAGGCATGTTGTTGGAACGGGGCCCAGTCCCCAATGTCATGCTCTAGTACATTTGGTTTGGCACATCTGAGAATGAACCCTGATATTCTAAAAGCAGCGTAACAATGTCAATATAATTGTACCCAAAGATTGTCAGTTGGTTGCATAAATAATTATGATTACTAAATCTTACATGAATATTAAACATGAAATATAAAAACCAAATGTACACCCCTTTGTTAATATGTATTAGCAAAGATTCACTAAATGGTGAGGCATAAAATGTATATTTTGTCAGGCTGGATGTTTGAAATATGAGGTGATTTGAGACCTGCTACTTCAGTAGTGGAATAAAGACATTTAGCACATGAATGTTGTAAATAAATACTGGAGTGATGTAGGATTGTTCATATAATTGATTATAGACCAATTTATTGTAATGCGACTATGTGTTTAGGCTGCAAGTATGTTGAAATTAAATTGTTTTCTTTTCAACTTTCACTTTCAACTAAAACCAAACTTATATTGTATGTCGGGCATAGTCTTATTTTCAACGACATTTTGCTAGGTGAGATATCCCCCAATGTCACAGTTTAAACGGGCCCAAATCAATAGTCTAAATGCAGAAACAGTTTAGCAATAAATCACTGATATCGATTAGGGGGGAAATCAGGTTGTACGTGATGTTGAAACTAACACAACTAAAAAAACACATGGAAATGGGAGATATATTTTACCTCACTGGTTAGAGGACAACCTGAAAAAGACAGTCAGCTACATTTTGGACTGATGAATTTACATGTAGGGGTCGCTAAACAAAGGAACACAACATGTCATCACTCATCGATATCATGTTGAAATCAATTGTGTGACAGAAGGGAGATGAGGATGCACGTCCTGTTAAATTAACAGTTCAAAATCCACATGGAATCTGGGAGTAATGTGTACATCCCTGGTTAGAGGACAATTTGTATAAAACAGCTAGCTACATTTTGAAGTGTTGCATTTTGATTCCAGTGGGTCACCAACGTGGTAAGTGTAACACAGCTCTTTTTGTGTTAGTCACTTTTTGTTAAATCTCATAAATAGTAATCCTCCAATTCAGAGCCTGGATTTTCCCCCTGAGGCTAATATCCATATCATGTTGAAATCAATAGAACAGGGGACAAACGTTTAGGGTTCTACATTGTGACATCATTAAAATACTCCTACTACAATGTTAAAACATTCTACATTGTGACATCATTAAAATACTCCTACTACAATGTTAAAACATTCTACATTGTGACATTATATCATTGATATCATGAAACAAATCCTTCATGTATGTACTTCTATCAGAATATCTCTAGTCACAGCTATAAGATTTTTCTGCATCTAGCAATATTACTCTACACCAGAAAATACACACAGGAGAGAAATCTTATAGCTGTGGTCAATGTGGGAAGAGTTTTAGTCAATCTGGCCATCTGACAATGCACCAGAGAATACACACAGGAGAGAAATCTTATAGCTGTAATCAATGTGGGAAGAGTTTTACTACATCTGGCCAGCTGACTTTACACCAGAGAACGCACACAGGAGAGAAACCTTATAGCTGTGATCAATGTGGGAAGAGTTTTACTAGATCTGACCATCTGACTTTACACCAGAGAACGCACACAGGAGAGAATCCGTATAGCTGTGGTCAATGTGGGAAGGGTTTTGCGGCATCTACCTATCTTACTCTACACCAGAGAATACACACAGGAGAGAAATCTTATAGCTGTAATCAATGTGGGAAGAGTTTTACTACATCTGGCCAGCTGACTTTACACCAGAGAACGAACAAAACTCTTGCCACATCGAGTACAGCTATAAGATTTCTCTCCTGTGTGTCTTCTCTGGTGTGTCTTCAGTTCGCCAGATTGAACAAAACTCTTCCCACATTGAGTACAGCTATAGGGTTTCTCTCCTGTGTGTCTTCTTTGGTGTATCTTCAGATGGTTAGATTTAAAAAAAACTTCCCACATCGAGTACAGCTACAGGGTTTCTCTCCTGTGTGTGTTCTCTGGTGAAGAGTCAGATTGCGCAAGCAAGTAAAACTCTTCCCACACTCATCACAGATATACGATTTCTCCCCTGTGTGTATTCTCTGGTGTGATATCAGGCTGGTTGAATGAGTAAAACTCTTCCCACATTCATCACAGCTATAAGGTTTCACTCCTGTGTGTGTTCTTTGGTGTACAATAAGATGGCTAGATGTATCAAAACTCTTCCCACATTGCGTACAGCAATAAGCTTTCTCTACTGTGTGGCTTCTCCGATGAATTTTAATGCCTGATGAGGTGAATCTCTTCCCACAGTCAGAGCAGCAGTGAGTTCTCTTCCCTGTGGGTCTCTGCTGGTGTTTCTTGAGGAGTTCTGATCTGGAGAGACTCTTCTCTGCCTCATCAGCATCATGAGGTTGTTGAGGCTCCCCAGAGGATCCACGATAGTCCTGTCTCTCTCCTGTGTGAACGACAAAGTCATACAGATGGTTAAAGGCCCACAACAGCAGAAATCCACTGTAAAAGGTCATGCCAACAGCGTAGCCATGATGTTGAACAACAATTGACATCTGTAATGAATGTAATGATTACTTGACATTTGTCTTAAAATGAGCAACAATAGTCATATTTTGTCTTGTTTTCACATTAGTAGTAACATCTAAGATTGGAGGCCCTTTTCTATGTTTGCTGGTGAGAAAAGATTTTTGCTCAGGGGAGTAACCTCCATTACCAGGTTGCTAATGAGTTCATTTCACACTACTTTGGATTATAATTGTCAGGCTCGCTTGAATCTCCTGCTTAATATGTTTGTGTCATCATCGCAAATCAACCGCTTTGTACTTAAAAAAACACTTCAACCAGTAAAATGCTCTTTGGCTTTTCCATCAGCCTGACAATGAGGGTTTGTACACTGTTTGCCAAATTGGCCCATAACTTCACCTAACAACAACATAGACCTACTGTTGGACCCATAACTTCACCTAACAACAACATAGACCTACTGTAGGACCCATAACTTCACCTAACAACAACATAGACCTACTGTAGGACCCATAACTTCACCTAACAATAACATAGACCTACTGTAGGACCCATAACTTCACCTAACAACAACATAGACCTACTGTAGGACCCATAACTTCACCTAACAATAACATAGACCTACTGTAGGACCCATAAATTCACCTAACAACAACATAGACCTACTGTAGGACCCATAACTTCACCTAACAATAACATAGACCTACTGTAGGACCCATAACTTCACCTAACAACAACATAGACCTACTGTAGGACCCATAACTTCACCTAACAATAACATAGACCTACTGTAGGACCCATAACTACACCTAACAACAAATATAGGAAAATAGATCTGTGTGTTGAACAATAGCCTATCCATCAAGGAACAGTTCTCTACACATTATGAGCTAAGTATCTCCGTTTCCAAACGGACTAACGAGACCCTACAGTAAATCAAGCAGACAATAACACATTATAAACATCAATTTGTTAGGGATGTTGGATCCAACGTGGAGCACGGCATAACTGTCTTTACCAGAGTAATGAATGAAGAAGCACTTTGGTTGTTGTTGCATGTCCTGATGTTTGTCATGTGACTGTCATTCAGAAAATGATTTCCTGGATCAGCTGATGATAGTTGAACATGTGACTGTAACTAAACATCTACAGTATTAAGTATTATGTGTAATTATTGAAGAACTGCGTTAATGACAGTATCCATTTGAGTGTTGTCAATAAAGCTAAGATAAAAAATAAAAAAAATGTATTTCACCTTTATTTAACCAGGTAGGCTAGTTGAGAACAAGTTCTCATTTACAACTGTGACCTGGCCAAGATAAAGCAAAGCAGTGCGACACAAACAACAGTTACACGTTGGATAAACAAACGAACAGTCAATAACACAATAGAAAAATCTATATACAGTGTGTGCAAATGGAGTACGGAGGCAAGGCAATAAATAGACCATAGTAGTGAAGTAATTACAATTTAACACTGGAGTGATAGATGTTCAAGTAGAAATACTGGTGTGCAAAAGAGCAAAAAAATATAAATAAAAACATGGGGATGAGGTAGGCAGTTGGATGGGCTATTTACAGATGGGCAATTCACAGATGGGCTGTGTACAGCTGCAGCGATCGGTAAGCTGCTCAGATAGCTGATGCTTGAAGTTAGTGAGGGAGATATATGTCTCCAACTTCAGCGATTTTTGCAATTCGTTCCAGTCACTGGCAGCAGAGAACTGGAAGGAAATGCAGCCAAAGTAGGTGTTGGCTTTGGGGATGACCAGTGAGATATACCTCCTGGAGCGCGTGCTATGGGTGGGTGTTGCTATGGTGACCAGTGAGCAGAGTGAAGTCGGCCTAGCAAAGACTTATAGATGACCTGGAGCCAGTGGGTTTGGCGACGAATATGTATACCAGGTCGATTAGAAAGGCCTGCTCGCAGAAGTGTTCTAGGGAGCATTTGACAGTGATGAGGGGTGGCCGTTTGACCGCAAACCCATAACGGATGCAGGCGATGAGGCAGTAATCGCTGAGATCCTGATTGAAAACAGCAGAGGTGTATTTGGAGGGCAAGTTGGTCAGGATAATATCTATGAGGGTGCCCATGTTTACAGATTTAGGGGTTGTACCTGGTGGGTTCCTTGATAATTTGTGTGAGATTGAGGGCATCTAGCTTGAATTGTAGGACGGCCGGGGTGTTAACCTCACTAGGGTAGGGGGCACTGTTTTCACCTCTGGATGAAAAGCGTGCCAAAGTAAACTTAGTAGATTTGGATAGAAAACACTCTAAAGTTTCCAAAACTGTTAAAATAATGTCTGTGAGTATAACAGAACAGAACTGATATGACGGGCGAAAACCTGAGAAAAATACATCCAGGAAGTGGGATTTGTTGTTGTTGTAGTTTTCCATTGACTGCCTATACAGATTCCATTGACTTAGGTCTCAAATTGCACTTCCTAGGGCTTCCACTAGATGTCAACAGTCTTTAGAAATAGTTTCAGGCTTGCATCCTGAAAAATGAGAGTGTAAGACCACTCTGAATGAGTGGACCATTCAGTATCTCAGAGATTTTTCATGCGCGAGACCGAGAGCGCACCTTTCTTGTTTACCTTTTATATTGACGACGTTATTGTCCGGTTGAAATGTTATATATTATTTAGGCTAAAAACAACCTGAGGATTGATTATAAACATCGTTTGACATGTTTCTACGAACTTTACTGATACTTTTAGGATTTTTCGTCTGGCTGTAGTGATTGCCTTTGAGCCTGTGGATTACTGAACAAAACGCATGAACAAAACGGAGGTTTTTGGATATAAAGAGAGACTTTATCGAACAAAACAAACATTTATTGAGTAAATGGGAGTCTTGTGAGTTGCAACGATATGAAGATCATCAAAAGTAAGTGATTCATTTTATCGCTATTTCTGACTTGTGTAACTCCTCTACTTGGCTGGTAACTGTTACTAATGATTTGTCTGCTGGGCGCTGTTCTCAGATAATCGCATGGTATGCTTTCACGGTAAAGCCTTTTTGAAATCTGACACCGTGGTTGGATTAACAAGAAGTTAATCTTTAAACCGATGTATAACACTTGTATGTTTTATGAATTCTTATGAGTATTTCTGTTTTTGAATTTGGTACTCTGCAATTTCACTGGATGTTGGCCATGTGGGACGGTAGCGTCCCACACCCCCTAGAGAGGTTAAGCATATCCCAGTTTAGGTCACCTAACAGAACAAACTCTGAAGATAGATGGGGGCCAATCAATTCACATATGGTGTCCAGGGCACTGCTGGGAGCTGAGGGGGGTCTGTAACAGGCGGCAACAGTGAGAGACTTATTTCTGGAGAGATTCATTTTTTTAATTAAAAGCTCGAACTGTTTGGGCTTAGACCTGGAAAGTATGATAGAACATTGCAGGCCATCTCTGCAGTAGATTGCAACTCCTCTCATTTTGATGGAAAATGTTGTAGTTGGGGATGGAAATTTCAGAATTTTTGGTGACCTTCCAAAGCCAGGATTCAGACACGGCAAGGACATCAAGGTTGGCGGAGTGTGCTAAAGCAGTGAGTAAAACAAACTTAGGGAGGAGGCTTCTGATGTTAACATGCATGAAACCAAGGCTTTTACGGTTACAGAAGTCAACAAATGAGAGCGCCTGGGGACACACAGGGCCTGGGATAACGTCTACATCACCAGAGGAGTAGGATGAGGGTACGGCAAAAGGCTTTCAGAACTGGTCGGCTCCCTCTAGTCAGGTTATAGTGACGACTGGCTCCCTCCCTCTAGTCAGGTTATAGTGATGACTGGCTCCCTCTAGTCAGGTTATAGTGATGACTGGCTCCCTCCCTCCAGTCAGGTTATAGTGATGACTGGCTCCCTCCCTCTAGTCAGGTTATAGTGATGACTGGCTCGCTCCCTCTAGTCAGGTTATAGTGATGACTGGCTCCCTCCCTCTAGTCAGGTTATAGTGATGACTGGCTCCCTCCCTCTAGTCAGGTTATAGTGATGACTGGCTCCCTCCCTCTAGTCAGGTTATAGTGATGACTGGCTCCCTCCCTCTAGTCAGGTTATAGTGATGACTGGCTCCCTCTAGTCAGGTTATAGTGATGACTGGCTCCCTCCCTCTAGTCAGGTTATAGTGATGACTGGCTCCCTCCCTCTAGTCAGGTTATAGTGATGACTGGCTCCCTCCCTCTAGTCAGGTTATAGTGATGACTGGCTCCCTCTAGTCAGGTTATAGTGATGACTGGCTCCCTCCCTCTAGTCAGGTTATAGTGATGACTGGCTCCCTCTAGTCAGGTTATAGTGATGACTGGCTCCCTCTAGTCAGGTTATAGTGATGACTGGCTCCCTCCAGTCAGGTTATAGTGATGACTGGCTCCCTCCAGTCAGGTTATATTGATGACTGGCTCCCTCCAGTCAGGTTATAGTGATGACTGGCTCCCTCTAGTCAGGTTATAGTGATGACTGGCTCCCTCTAGTCAGGTTATATTGATGACTGGCTCCCTCCAGTCAGGTTATAGTGATGACTGGCTCCCTCCCTCTAGTCAGGTTATAGTGATGACTGGCTCCCTCCCTCTAGTCAGGTTATAGTGATGACTGGCTCCCTCCCTCCAGTCAGGTTATAGTGATGACTGGCTCCCTCCCTCTAGTCAGGTTATAGTGATGACTGGCTCCCTCCCTCTAGTCAGGTTATAGTGATGACTGGCTCCCTCCCTCTAGTCAGGTTATAGTGATGACTGGCTCCCTCCCTCTAGTCAGGTTATAGTGATGACTGGCTCCCTCCCTCTAGTCAGGTTATAGTGATGACTGGCTCCCTCCCTCTAGTCAGGTTATAGTGATGACTGGCTCCCTCTAGTCAGGTTATAGTGATGACTGGCTCCCTCTAGTCAGGTTATAGTGATGACTGGCTCCCTCCCTCTAGTCAGGTTATAGTGATGACTGGCTCCCTCCCTCTAGTCAGGTTATATTGATGACTGGCTCCCTCTAGTCAGGTTATAGTGATGACTGGCTCCCTCCCTCTAGTCAGGTTATAGTGATGACTGGCTCCCTCCCTCTAGTCAGGTTATAGTGATGACTGGCTCCCTCCCTCTAGTCAGGTTATAGTGATGACTGGCTCCCTCCCTCTAGTCAGGTTATAGTGATGACTGGCTCCCTCCCTCTAGTCAGGTTATAGTGATGACTGGCTCCCTCCCTCTAGTCAGGTTATAGTGACGACTGGCTCCCTCCCTCTAGTCAGGTTATAGTGATGACTGGCTCCCTCTAGTCAGGTTATAGTGATGACTGGCTCCCTCCCTCTAGTCAGGTTATAGTGATGACTGGCTCCCTCCAGTCAGGTTATAGTGATGACTGGCTCCCTCCCTCTAGTCAGGTTATAGTGATGACTGGCTCCCTCCCTCTAGTCAGGTTATAGTGATGACTGGCTCCCTCCCTCTAGTCAGGTTATAGTGATGACTGGCTCCCTCCCTCTAGTCAGGTTATAGTGATGACTGGCTCCCTCCCTCTAGTCAGGTTATAGTGATGACTGGCTCCCTCCCTCTAGTCAGGTTATAGTGATGACTGGCTCCCTCCCTCTAGTCAGGTTATAGTGATGACTGGCTCCCTCCCTCTAGTCAGGTTATAGTGATGACTGGCTCCCTCTAGTCAGGTTATAGTGACGACTGGCTCCCTCCCTCTAGTCAGGTTATAGTGATGACTGGCTCCCTCCCTCTAGTCAGGTTATAGTGATGACTGGCTCCCTCCAGTCAGGTTATAGTGATGACTGGCTCCCTCTAGTCAGGTTATAGTGATGACTGGCTCCCTCTAGTCAGGTTATAGTGATGACTGGCTCCCTCCCTCTAGTCAGGTTATAGTGATGACTGGCTCCCTCCCTCTAGTCAGGTTATAGTGATGACTGGCTCCCTCCCTCCAGTCAGGTTATAGTGATGACTGGCTCCCTCCCTCTAGTCAGGTTATAGTGATGACTGGCTCCCTCTAGTCAGGTTATAGTGATGACTGGCTCCCTCCCTCTAGTCAGGTTATAGTGATGACTGGCTCCCTCTAGTCAGGGTATAGTGATGACTGGCTCCCTCCCTCTAGTCAGGTTATAGTGATGACTGGCTCCCTCCCTCTAGTCAGGTTATAGTGATGACTGGCTCCCTCTAGTCAGGTTATAGTGATGACTGGCTCCCTCCCTCTAGTCAGGTTATAGTGATGACTGGCTCCCTCCCTCTAGTCAGGTTATAGTGATGACTGGCTCCCTCTAGTCAGGTTATAGTGATGACTGGCTCCCTCCCTCTAGTCAGGTTATAGTGATGACTGGCTCCCTCCCTCTAGTCAGGTTATAGTGACGACTGGCTCCCTCCCTCTAGTCAGGTTATAGTGATGACTGGCTCCCTCCCTCTAGTCAGGTTATAGTGATGACTGGCTCCCTCTAGTCAGGTTATAGTGATGACTGGCTCCCTCCAGTCAGGTTATAGTGATGACTGGCTCCCTCCCTCTAGTCAGGTTATAGTGATGACTGGCTCCCTCCCTCTAGTCAGGTTATAGTGATGACTGGCTCCCTCCCTCTAGTCAGGTTATAGTGATGACTGGCTCCCTCCCTCTAGTCAGGTTATAGTGATGACTGGCTCCCTCCCTCTAGTCAGGTTATAGTGGTGACTGGCTCCCTCCCTCTAGTCAGGTTATAGTGATGACTGGCTCCCTCCCTCTAGTCAGGTTATAGTGATGACTGGCTCCCTCCCTCTAGTCAGGTTATATTGATGACTGGCTCCCTCTAGTCAGGTTATAGTGATGACTGGCTCCCTCTAGTCAGGTTACAGTGATGACTGGCTCCCTCTAGTCAGGTTATAGTGATGACTGGCTCCCTCCCTCTAGTCAGGTTATAGTGATGACTGGCTCCCTCCCTCTAGTCAGGTTATAGTGATGACTGGCTCCCTCCAGTCAGGTTATAGTGATGACTGGCTCCCTCCCTCTAGTCAGGTTATAGTGATGACTGGCTCCCTCCCTCTAGTCAGGTTATAGTGATGACTGGCTCCCTCCCTCTAGTCAGGTTATAGTGATGACTGGCTCCCTCCCTCTAGTCAGGTTATAGTGATGACTGGCTCCCTCCCTCTAGTCAGGTTATAGTGATGACTGGCTCCCTCCCTCTAGTCAGGTTATAGTGATGACTGGCTCCCTCCCTCTAGTCAGGTTATAGTGATGACTGGCTCCCTCCCTCTAGTCAGGTTATAGTGATGACTGGCTCCCTCCCTCTAGTCAGGTTATATTGATGACTGGCTCCCTCCCTCTAGTCAGGTTATAGTGATGACTGGCTCCCTCTAGTCAGGTTATAGTGATGACTGGCTCCCTCTAGTCAGGTTATAGTGATGACTGGCTCCCTCTAGTCAGGTTATAGTGATGACTGGCTCCCTCTAGTCAGGTTATAGTGGTGACTGGCTCCCTCTAGTCAGGTTATAGTGATGACTGGCTCCCTCCCTCTAGTCAGGTTATATTGATGACTGGCTCCCTCCCTCCAGTCAGGTTATAGTGATGACTGGCTCCCTCTAGTCAGGTTATAGTGATGACTGGCTCCCTCCCTCTAGTCAGGTTATAGTGATGACTGGCTCCCTCCCTCTAGTCAGGTTATAGTGATGACTGGCTCCCTCCCTCTAGTCAGGTTATAGTGATGACTGGCTCCCTCCCTCTAGTCAGGTTATAGTGACGACTGGCTCCCTCCCTCTAGTCAGGTTATAGTGATGACTGGCTCCCTCCCTCTAGTCAGGTTATAGTGATGACTGGCTCCCTCCCTCTAGTCAGGTTATAGTGATGACTGGCTCCCTCCCTCTAGTCAGGTTATAGTGATGACTGGCTCCCTCCCTCTAGTCAGGTTATAGTGATGACTGGCTCCCTCCCTCTAGTCAGGTTATAGTGATGACTGGCTCCCTCCCTCTAGTCAGGTTATAGTGATGACTGGCTCCCTCTAGTCAGGTTATAGTGATGACTGGCTCCCTCTAGTCAGGTTATAGTGATGACTGGCTCCCTCCCTCTAGTCAGGTTATAGTGATGACTGGCTCCCTCCCTCTAGTCAGGTTATAGTGATGACTGGCTCCCTCCCTCTAGTCAGGTTATAGTGATGACTTGCTCCCTCTAGTCAGGTTATAGTGATGACTGGCTCCCTCTAGTCAGGTTATAGTGATGACTGGCTCCCTCCCTCTAGTCAGGTTATAGTGATGACTGGCTCCCTCTAGTCAGGTTATATTGATGACTGGCTCCCTCCCTCTAGTCAGGTTATAGTGATGACTGGCTCCCTCCCTCTAGTCAGGTTATAGTGATGACTGGCTCCCTCTAGTCAGGTTATAGTGATGACTGGCTCCCTCTAGTCAGGTTATATTGATGACTGGCTCCCTCCCTCTAGTCAGGTTATAGTGATGACTGGCTCCCTCCCTCTAGTCAGGTTATAGTGATGACTGGCTCCCTCCCTCTAGTCAGGTTATAGTGATGACTGGCTCCCTCTAGTCAGGTTATAGTGATGACTGGCTCCCTCTAGTCAGGTTATATTGATGACTGGCTCCCTCCCTCTAGTCAGGTTATAGTGATGACTGGCTCCCTCCCTCTAGTCAGGTTATATTGATGACTGGCTCCCTCCCTCTAGTCAGGTTATAGTGATGACTGGCTCCCTCTAGTCAGGTTATAGTGATGACTGGCTCCCTCTAGTCAGGTTATAGTGATGACTGGCTCCCTCTAGTCAGGTTATAGTGGTGACTGGCTCCCTCTAGTCAGGTTATAGTGATGACTGGCTCCCTCCCTCTAGTCAGGTTATATTGATGACTGGCTCCCTCCCTCCAGTCAGGTTATAGTGATGACTGGCTCCCTCTAGTCAGGTTATAGTGATGACTGGCTCCCTCCCTCTAGTCAGGTTATAGTGATGACTGGCTCCCTCCCTCTAGTCAGGTTATAGTGATGACTGGCTCCCTCCCTCTAGTCAGGTTATAGTGATGACTGGCTCCCTCCCTCTAGTCAGGTTATAGTGATGACTGGCTCCCTCCCTCTAGTCAGGTTATAGTGATGACTGGCTCCCTCCCTCTAGTCAGGTTATAGTGATGACTGGCTCCCTCCCTCTAGTCAGGTTATAGTGATGACTGGCTCCCTCCCTCTAGTCAGGTTATAGTGATGACTGGCTCCCTCCCTCTAGTCAGGTTATAGTGATGACTGGCTCCCTCTAGTCAGGTTATAGTGATGACTGGCTCCCTCTAGTCAGGTTATAGTGATGACTGGCTCCCTCCCTCTAGTCAGGTTATAGTGATGACTGGCTCCCTCCCTCTAGTCAGGTTATAGTGATGACTGGCTCCCTCCCTCTAGTCAGGTTATAGTGATGACTTGCTCCCTCTAGTCAGGTTATAGTGATGACTGGCTCCCTCTAGTCAGGTTATAGTGATGACTGGCTCCCTCCCTCTAGTCAGGTTATAGTGATGACTGGCTCCCTCTAGTCAGGTTATATTGATGACTGGCTCCCTCCCTCTAGTCAGGTTATAGTGATGACTGGCTCCCTCCCTCTAGTCAGGTTATAGTGATGACTGGCTCCCTCTAGTCAGGTTATATTGATGACTGGCTCCCTCCCTCTAGTCAGGTTATATTGATGACTGGCTCCCTCCCTCTAGTCAGGTTATAGTGATGACTGGCTCCCTCCCTCTAGTCAGGTTATAGTGATGACTGGCTCCCTCCCTCTAGTCAGGTTATAGTGATGACTGGCTCCCTCCCTCTAGTCAGGTTATAGTGATGACTGGCTCCCTCCCTCTAGTCAGGTTATAGTGATGACTGGCTCCCTCTAGTCAGGTTATAGTGATGACTGGCTCCCTCCCTCTAGTCAGGTTATAGTGATGACTGGCTCCCTCCCTCTAGTCAGGTTATAGTGATGACTGGCTCCCTCCCTCTAGTCAGGTTATAGTGATGACTGGCTCCCTCCCTCTAGTCAGGTTATAGTGATGACTTGCTCCCTCTAGTCAGGTTATAGTGATGACTGGCTCCCTCTAGTCAGGTTATAGTGATGACTGGCTCCCTCCCTCTAGTCAGGTTATAGTGATGACTGGCTCCCTCTAGTCAGGTTATATTGATGACTGGCTCCCTCCCTCTAGTCAGGTTATAGTGATGACTGGCTCCCTCCCTCTAGTCAGGTTATAGTGATGACTGGCTCCCTCTAGTCAGGTTATAGTGATGACTGGCTCCCTCTAGTCAGGTTATATTGATGACTGGCTCCCTCCCTCTAGTCAGGTTATAGTGATGACTGGCTCCCTCCCTCTAGTCAGGTTATAGTGATGACTGGCTCCCTCCCTCTAGTCAGGTTATAGTGATGACTGGCTCCCTCTAGTCAGGTTATATTGATGACTGGCTCCCTCCCTCTAGTCAGGTTATAGTGATGACTGGCTCCCTCTAGTCAGGTTATAGTGATGACTGGCTCCCTCTAGTCAGGTTACAGTGATGACTGGCTCCCTCCCTCTAGTCAGGTTATAGTGATGACTGGCTCCCTCCCTCTAGTCAGGTTATAGTGATGACTGGCTCCCTCCAGTCAGGTTATAGTGATGACTGGCTCCCTCCAGTCAGGTTATAGTGATGACTGGCTCCCTCCCTCTAGTCAGGTTATAGTGATGACTGGCTCCCTCCCTCTAGTCAGGTTATAGTGATGACTGGCTCCCTCCCTCTAGTCAGGTTATAGTGATGACTGGCTCCCTCCCTCTAGTCAGGTTATAGTGATGACTGGCTCCCTCCCTCTAGTCAGGTTATAGTGATGACTGGCTCCCTCCCTCTAGTCAGGTTATAGTGATGACTGGCTCCCTCCCTCTAGTCAGGTTATAGTGATGACTGGCTCCCTCCCTCTAGTCAGGTTATAGTGATGACTGGCTCCCTCCCTCTAGTCAGGTTATAGTGATGACTGGCTCCCTCTAGTCAGGTTATAGTGATGACTGGCTCCCTCCCTCTAGTCAGGTTATAGTGATGACTGGCTCCCTCTAGTCAGGTTATAGTGATGACTGGCTCCCTCTAGTCAGGTTATAGTGATGACTGGCTCCCTCTAGTCAGGTTATAGTGATGACTGGCTCCCTCCCTCTAGTCAGGTTATAGTGATGACTGGCTCCCTCCCTCTAGTCAGGTTATAGTGATGACTGGCTCCCTCCCTCTAGTCAGGTTATATTGACGACTGGCTCCCTCCCTCTAGTCAGGTTATATTGATGACTGGCTCCCTCCCTCTAGTCAGGTTATAGTGATGACTGGCTCCCTCCCTCTAGTCAGGTTATATTGATGACTGGCTCCCTCCCTCTAGTCAGGTTATAGTGATGACTGGCTCCCTCCCTCTAGTCAGGTTATAGTGATGACTGGCTCCCTCTAGTCAGGTTATAGTGATGACTGGCTCCCTCTAGTCAGGTTATAGTGATGACTGGCTCCCTCCCTCTAGTCAGGTTATAGTGATGACTGGCTCCCTCCCTCTAGTCAGGTTATAGTGATGACTGGCTCCCTCCCTCTAGTCAGGTTATAGTGATGACTGGCTCCCTCCCTCTAGTCAGGTTATAGTGATGACTGGCTCCCTCCCTCTAGTCAGGTTATAGTGATGACTGGCTCCCTCCCTCTAGTCAGGTTATAGTGATGACTGGCTCCCTCCCTCTAGTCAGGTTATAGTGATGACTGGCTCCCTCCCTCTAGTCAGGTTATAGTGATGACTGGCTCCCTCCCTCTAGTCAGGTTATATTGATGACTGGCTCCCTCCCTCTAGTCAGGTTATATTGATGACTGGCTCCCTCCCTCTAGTCAGGTTATAGTGATGACTGGCTCCCTCCCTCCAGTCAGGTTATAGTGATGACTGGCTCCCTCCAGTCAGGTTATAGTGATGACTGGCTCCCTCTAGTCAGGTTATAGTGATGACTGGCTCCCTCCCTCTAGTCAGGTTATAGTGATGACTGGCTCCCTCCCTCTAGTCAGGTTATAGTGATGACTGGCTCCCTCCCTCTAGTCAGGTTATAGTGATGACTGGCTCCCTCCTAGTCAGGTTATAGTGATGACTGGCTCCCTCCAGTCAGGTTATAGTGATGACTGGCTCCCTCTAGTCAGGTTATAGTGATGACTGGCTCCCTCCCTCTAGTCAGGTTATAGTGATGACTGGCTCCCTCCCTCTAGTCAGGTTATAGTGATGACTGGCTCCCTCCCTCTAGTCAGGTTATAGTGATGACTGGCTCCCTCCCTCTAGTCAGGTTATAGTGATGACTGGCTCCCTCCCTCTAGTCAGGTTATAGTGATGACTGGCTCCCTCCCTCTAGTCAGGTTATAGTGATGACTGGCTCCCTCCCTCTAGTCAGGTTATAGTGATGACTGGCTCCCTCCCTCTAGTCAGGTTATAGTGATGACTGGCTCCCTCCCTCTAGTCAGGTTATAGTGATGACTGGCTCCCTCCCTCTAGTCAGGTTATAGTGATGACTGGCTCCCTCTAGTCAGGTTATAGTGATGACTGGCTCCCTCTAGTCAGGTTATAGTGATGACTGGCTCCCTCCCTCTAGTCAGGTTATAGTGATGACTGGCTCCCTCCCTCTAGTCAGGTTATAGTGATGACTGGCTCCCTCCCTCTAGTCAGGTTATAGTGATGACTGGCTCCCTCCCTCTAGTCAGGTTATAGTGATGACTGGCTCCCTCCAGTCAGGTTATAGTGATGACTGGCTCCCTCCCTCTAGTCAGGTTATAGTGATGACTGGCTCCCTCCCTCTAGTCAGGTTATAGTGATGACTGGCTCCCTCCCTCTAGTCAGGTTATAGTGATGACTGGCTCCCTCTAGTCAGGTTATAGTGATGACTGGCTCCCTCCCTCTAGTCAGGTTATAGTGATGACTGGCTCCCTCCCTCTAGTCAGGTTATAGTGATGACTGCCTCCCTCTAGTCAGGTTATAGTGATGACTGGCTCCCTCCCTCTAGTCAGGTTATAGTGATGACTGGCTCCCTCCCTCTAGTCAGGTTATAGTGATGACTGGCTCCCTCCCTCTAGTCAGGTTATAGTGATGACTGGCTCCCTCTAGTCAGGTTATAGTGACGACTGGCTCCCTCTAGTCAGGTTATAGTGATGACTGGCTCCCTCCCTCTAGTCAGGTTATAGTGATGACTGGCTCCCTCCAGTCAGGTTATAGTGATGACTGGCTCCCTCCCTCTAGTCAGGTTATAGTGATGACTGGCTCCCTCTAGTCAGGTTATAGTGATGACTGGCTCCCTCCCTCTAGTCAGGTTATAGTGATGACTGGCTCCCTCCCTCTAGTCAGGTTATAGTGATGACTGGCTCCCTCCCTCTAGTCAGGTTATAGTGATGACTGGCTCCCTCCCTCTAGTCAGGTTATAGTGATGACTGGCTCCCTCCCTCTAGTCAGGTTATAGTGATGACTGGCTCCCTCCCTCTAGTCAGGTTATAGTGATGACTGGCTCCCTCTAGTCAGGTTATAGTGATGACTGGCTCCCTCTAGTCAGGTTATAGTGATGACTGGCTCCCTCCCTCTAGTCAGGTTATAGTGATGACTGGCTCCCTCCCTCTAGTCAGGTTATAGTGATGACTGGCTCCCTCCCTCTAGTCAGGTTATAGTGACGACTGGCTCCCTCCCTCTAGTCAGGTTATAGTGATGACTGGCTCCCTCCCTCTAGTCAGGTTATAGTGATGACTGGCTCCCTCCCTCTAGTCAGGTTATAGTGATGACTGGCTCCCTCCAGTCAGGTTATAGTGATGACTGGCTCCCTCCAGTCAGGTTATAGTGATGACTGGCTCCCTCCAGTCAGGTTATAGTGATGACTGGCTCCCTCCAGTCAGGTTATAGTGATGACTGGCTCCCTCCCTCTAGTCAGGTTATAGTGACGACTGGCTCCCTCCCTCTAGTCAGGTTATAGTGATGACTGGCTCCCTCTAGTCAGGTTATAGTGATGACTGGCTCCCTCCCTCTAGTCAGGTTATAGTGATGACTGGCTCCCTCCCTCTAGTCAGGTTATAGTGATGACTGGCTCCCTCCCTCTAGTCAGGTTATAGTGATGACTGGCTCCCTCCCTCTAGTCAGGTTATAGTGATGACTGGCTCCCTCCCTCTAGTCAGGTTATAGTGATGACTGGCTCCCTCCCTCTAGTCAGGTTATAGTGATGACTGGCTCCCTCCCTCTAGTCAGGTTATAGTGATGACTGGCTCCCTCCCTCTAGTCAGGTTATAGTGATGACTGGCTCCCTCCCTCTAGTCAGGTTATAGTGATGACTGGCTCCCTCTAGTCAGGTTATAGTGATGACTGGCTCCCTCCCTCTAGTCAGGTTATAGTGATGACTGGCTCCCTCCCTCTAGTCAGGTTATAGTGATGACTGGCTCCCTCCCTCTAGTCAGGTTATAGTGATGACTGGCTCCCTCCCTCTAGTCAGGTTATAGTGATGACTGGCTCCCTCCCTCTAGTCAGGTTATAGTGATGACTGGCTCCCTCCCTCTAGTCAGGTTATAGTGATGACTGGCTCCCTCCCTCTAGTCAGGTTATAGTGATGACTGGCTCCCTCCCTCTAGTCAGGTTATAGTGATGACTGGCTCCCTCCTAGTCAGGTTATAGTGATGACTGGCTCCCTCCCTCTAGTCAGGTTATAGTGATGACTGGCTCCCTCCCTCTAGTCAGGTTATAGTGATGACTGGCTCCCTCCCTCTAGTCAGGTTATAGTGATGACTGGCTCCCTCCCTCTAGTCAGGTTATAGTGATGACTGGCTCCCTCCCTCTAGTCAGGTTATAGTGATGACTGGCTCCCTCTAGTCAGGTTATAGTGATGACTGGCTCCCTCCCTCTAGTCAGGTTATAGTGATGACTGGCTCCCTCCCTCTAGTCAGGTTATAGTGATGACTGGCTCCCTCTAGTCAGGTTATAGTGATGACTGGCTCCCTCCCTCTAGTCAGGTTATAGTGATGACTGGCTCCCTCCCTCTAGTCAGGTTATAGTGATGACTGGCTCCCTCCCTCTAGTCAGGTTATAGTGATGACTGGCTCCCTCCCTCTAGTCAGGTTATAGTGATGACTGGCTCCCTCTAGTCAGGTTATAGTGATGACTGGCTCCCTCCCTCTAGTCAGGTTATAGTGATGACTGGCTCCCTCCCTCTAGTCAGGTTATAGTGATGACTGGCTCCCTCCCTCTAGTCAGGTTATAGTGATGACTGGCTCCCTCCCTCTAGTCAGGTTATAGTGATGACTGGCTCCCTCGCTCTAGTCAGGTTATAGTGATGACTGGCTCCCTCCCTCTAGTCAGGTTATAGTGATGACTGGCTCCCTCCCTCTAGTCAGGTTATAGTGATGACTGGCTCCCTCTAGTCAGGTTATAGTGATGACTGGCTCCCTCCCTCTAGTCAGGTTATAGTGATGACTGGCTCCCTCTAGTCAGGTTATAGTGATGACTGGCTCCCTCCCTCTAGTCAGGTTATAGTGACGACTGGCTCCCTCTAGTCAGGTTATAGTGACGACTGGCTCCCTCCCTCTAGTCAGGTTATAGTGATGACTGGCTCCCTCCCTCTAGTCAGGTTATATTGATGACTCGCTCCCTCTAGTCAGGTTATAGTGATGACTGGCTCCCTCTAGTCAGGTTATAGTGATGACTGGCTCCCTCCCTCTAGTCAGGTTATAGTGATGACTGGCTCCCTCCCTCTAGTCAGGTTATAGTGACGACTGGCTCCCTCTAGTCAGGTTATAGTGATGACTGGCTCCCTCCCTCTAGTCAGGTTATAGTGATGACTGGCTCCCTCCCTCTAGTCAGGTTATAGTGATGACTGGCTCCCTCCCTCTAGTCAGGTTATAGTGATGACTGGCTCCCTCCCTCTAGTCAGGTTATAGTGATGACTGGCTCCCTCTAGTCAGGTTATAGTGATGACTGGCTCCCTCCCTCTAGTCAGGTTATAGTGATGACTGGCTCCCTCTAGTCAGGTTATAGTGATGACTGGCTCCCTCCCTCTAGTCAGGTTATAGTGATGACTGGCTCCCTCCCTCTAGTCAGGTTATAGTGATGACTGGCTCCCTCCCTCTAGTCAGGTTATATTGATGACTGGCTCCCTCTAGTCAGGTTATAGTGATGACTGGCTCCCTCCCTCCAGTCAGGTTATAGTGATGACTGGCTCCCTCCCTCTAGTCAGGTTATAGTGATGACTGGCTCCCTCCCTCTAGTCAGGTTATAGTGATGACTGGCTCCCTCCCTCTAGTCAGGTTATAGTGATGACTGGCTCCCTCTAGTCAGGTTATAGTGATGACTGGCTCCCTCCCTCTAGTCAGGTTATAGTGATGACTGGCTCCCTCCCTCTAGTCAGGTTATAGTGATGACTGGCTCCCTCCCTCTAGTCAGGTTATAGTGATGACTGGCTCCCTCCCTCTAGTCAGGTTATAGTGATGACTGGCTCCCTCCCTCTAGTCAGGTTATAGTGATGACTGGCTCCCTCCCTCTAGTCAGGTTATAGTGATGACTGGCTCCCTCCCTCTAGTCAGGTTATAGTGATGACTGGCTCCCTCCCTCTAGTCAGGTTATAGTGATGACTGGCTCCCTCCCTCTAGTCAGGTTATAGTGATGACTGGCTCCCTCCCTCTAGTCAGGTTATAGTGATGACTGGCTCCCTCTAGTCAGGTTATAGTGATGACTGGCTCCCTCCCTCTAGTCAGGTTATAGTGATGACTGGCTCCCTCCCTCTAGTCAGGTTATAGTGATGACTGGCTCCCTCCCTCTAGTCAGGTTATAGTGATGACTGGCTCCCTCCCTCTAGTCAGGTTATAGTGATGACTGGCTCCCTCCCTCTAGTCAGGTTATAGTGATGACTGGCTCCCTCCCTCTAGTCAGGTTATAGTGATGACTGGCTCCCTCCCTCTAGTCA
Source organism: Salmo salar (assembly GCF_965601325.2). Classification (NCBI taxonomy): domain Eukaryota; kingdom Metazoa; phylum Chordata; class Actinopteri; order Salmoniformes; family Salmonidae; genus Salmo; species Salmo salar. The sequence goes on along the minus strand of NW_027675530.1, from coordinate 29,050 downwards.
GGTTATAGTGATGACTGGCTCCCTCCCTCTAGTCAGGTTATAGTGATGACTGGCTCCCTCCCTCTAGTCAGGTTATAGTGATGACTGGCTCCCTCCCTCTAGTCAGGTTATAGTGATGACTGGCTCCCTCCCTCTAGTCAGGTTATAGTGATGACTGGCTCCCTCCCTCTAGTCAGGTTATAGTGATGACTGGCTCCCTCTAGTCAGGTTATAGTGATGACTGGCTCCGTCCCTCTAGTCAGGTTATAGTGATGACTGGCTCCCTCCCTCTAGTCAGGTTATAGTGATGACTGGCTCCCTCTAGTCAGGTTATAGTGATGACTGGCGCCCTCCCTCTAGTCAGGTTATAGTGATGACTGGCTCCCTCCCTCTAGTCAGGTTATAGTGATGACTGGCGCCCTCCCTCTAGTCAGGTTATAGTGATGACTGGCTCCCTCCCTCTAGTCAGGTTATAGTGATGACTGGCTCCCTCCCTCTAGTCAGGTTATAGTGATGACTGGCTCCCTCCCTCTAGTCAGGTTATAGTGATGACTGGCTCCCTCCCTCTAGTCAGGTTATAGTGATGACTGGCTCCCTCCCTCTCGTCAGGTTATAGTGACGACTGGCTCCCTCCCTCTAGTCAGGTTATAGTGATGACTGGCTCCCTCCCTCTAGTCAGGTTATAGTGATGACTGGCTCCCTCCCTCTAGTCAGGTTATAGTGATGACTGGCTCCCTCCCTCTAGTCAGGTTATAGTGACGACTGGCTCCCTCCCTCTAGTCAGGTTATAGTGACGACTGGCTCCCTCTAGTCAGGTTATAGTGATGACTGGCTCCCTCCCTCTAGTCAGGTTATAGTGATGACTGGCTCCCTCCCTCTAGTCAGGTTATAGTGATGACTGGCTCCCTCCCTCTAGTCAGGTTATAGTGACGACTGGCTCCCTCCCTCTAGTCAGGTTATAGTGATGACTGGCTCCCTCCCTCTAGTCAGGTTATAGTGATGACTGGCTCCCTCCCTCTAGTCAGGTTATAGTGATGACTGGCTCCCTCCCTCTAGTCAGGTTATAGTGATGACTGGCTCCCTCCCTCTAGTCAGGTTATAGTGATGACTGGCTCCCTCCCTCTAGTCAGGTTATAGTGATGACTGGCTCCCTCCCTCTAGTCAGGTTATAGTGATGACTGGCTCCCTCCCTCTAGTCAGGTTATAGTGATGACTGGCTCCCTCCCTCTAGTCAGGTTATAGTGATGACTGGCTCCCTCCCTCTAGTCAGGTTATAGTGATGACTGGCTCCCTCCCTCTAGTCAGGTTATAGTGATGACTGGCTCCCTCTAGTCAGGTTATAGTGATGACTGGCTCCCTCCCTCTAGTCAGGTTATAGTGATGACTGGCTCCCTCTAGTCAGGTTATAGTGATGACTGGCTCCCTCCCTCTAGTCAGGTTATAGTGATGACTGCCTCCCTCCAGTCAGGTTATAGTGATGACTGGCTCCCTCTAGTCAGGTTATAGTGATGACTGGCTCCCTCTAGTCAGGTTATAGTGATGACTGGCTCCCTCCCTCTAGTCAGGTTATAGTGATGACTGGCTCCCTCCCTCTAGTCAGGTTATAGTGATGACTGGCTCCCTCTAGTCAGGTTATAGTGATGACTGGCTCCCTCTAGTCAGGTTATAGTGATGACTGGCTCCCTCCCTCTAGTCAGGTTATAGTGATGACTGGCTCCCTCTAGTCAGGTTATAGTGATGACTGGCTCCCTCCCTCTAGTCAGGTTATAGTGATGACTGGCTCCCTCCCTCTAGTCAGGTTATAGTGATGACTGGCTCCCTCCCTCTAGTCAGGTTATAGTGATGACTGGCTCCCTCCCTCTAGTCAGGTTATAGTGATGACTGGCTCCCTCCCTCTAGTCAGGTTATAGTGATGACTGGCTCCCTCCCTCTAGTCAGGTTATAGTGATGACTGGCTCCCTCCCTCTAGTCAGGTTATAGTGATGACTGGCTCCCTCCCTCTAGTCAGGTTATAGTGATGACTGGCTCCCTCCCTCTAGTCAGGTTATAGTGATGACTGGCTCCCTCCCTCTAGTCAGGTTATAGTGATGACTGGCTCCCTCCCTCTAGTCAGGTTATAGTGATGACTGGCTCCCTCCCTCTAGTCAGGTTATAGTGATGACTGGCTCCCTCTAGTCAGGTTATAGTGATGACTGGCTCCCTCCCTCTAGTCAGGTTATAGTGATGACTGGCTCCCTCTAGTCAGGTTATAGTGATGACTGGCTCCCTCCCTCTAGTCAGGTTATAGTGATGACTGCCTCCCTCCAGTCAGGTTATAGTGATGACTGGCTCCCTCTAGTCAGGTTATAGTGATGACTGGCTCCCTCTAGTCAGGTTATAGTGATGACTGGCTCCCTCCCTCTAGTCAGGTTATAGTGATGACTGGCTCCCTCCCTCTAGTCAGGTTATAGTGATGACTGGCTCCCTCCCTCTAGTCAGGTTATAGTGATGACTGGCTCCCTCTAGTCAGGTTATAGTGATGACTGGCTCCCTCTAGTCAGGTTATAGTGATGACTGGCTCCCTCCCTCTAGTCAGGTTATAGTGATGACTGGCTCCCTCTAGTCAGGTTATAGTGATGACTGGCTCCCTCCCTCTAGTCAGGTTATAGTGATGACTGGCTCCCTCCCTCTAGTCAGGTTATAGTGATGACTGGCTCCCTCCCTCTAGTCAGGTTATAGTGATGACTGGCTCCCTCCCTCTAGTCAGGTTATAGTGATGACTGGCTCCCTCCAGTCATTTGTGTGTTTTAATTATTTAATCAAACAGCGTGCTTAAAGCATCAGACAAGTTCAGTACATACAGTTGATTTTATAAAAACACATGGGGCGATTTGTAGAAAGAACAGATGACTCTTGGATGACCAAGATGTATTTTAGTTGGGGACAGCACTAGAACATGATTTTGGGGCTCCCGAGTGGCGCAGCGGACACTGCATCTCAGTGCTTGAGGCTTCACTACAGACACCCTGGTTCAAATCCAGGCTGTATCACTACCGGCCGTGATTTGGAGTCCCATAGGGCGGCGCACAATTGGCCCAGCGGTGTCCGGGGTAGGCAGTCATTGTAAATAAGAATTTGTTCTTAACTGACTTGCCTAGTTAAATAAAGGTTACATTTAAATACATTTAAAAAATAGAGTTTCATGACAATCCATTTTTTACAAATCCGGCAAGGCACCAATTTTGAGAAGGGTTTAAAACAAAGGTTTCAAACCAATTCATGAATGTAATTGAATCTAGGTATGTCTTGCCTTTAATGTGATGGCATGAAAAACAATTGGCTGAATATTATACAATGACTTATCAACAGCTCTAATAATTTGCCTCCACAGGAAATCTACACTGGCAATTCTAGAATATACTATATATCCTAGAAACCTGGTTAAACTATCATTATGACATCATGGATGAATTCTAGAATATACTATATAGCCTAGAAACCTGGTTAAACTATCATTATGACATCATGGATGAATTCTAGAATATACTATATAGCCTAGAAACCTGGTTAAACTATCATTATGACATCATGGATGAATTCTAGAATATACTATATAGCCTAGAAACCTGGTTAAACTATCATTATGACATCCTGGATGAATAAATTTGAGTGGTTACACTCCTCCTTCCCCCATCCCTCAGCTGTTTACCAAACCAAGCCTCTGGGCAGCCATTTTGTTACTGTTGAAAAAACTCACACAACCCAGCAATCTGCAGTTCATACAATAACAAAGCTGTCATTCCACCAGTTTTGGTAATAAGATGATTAGGGGGTTGGAGAAATGTAACTACTTTCAAATTGATAGACAGACCTATGGATGCAAGGACTGACCATCCATGATATCAACATGATAGTTTTAACCATGTTGAGGCTATACAGTGTTGATTTACATTGTTTCTAGACATTGGAGTAAAAAAAGCTTATTTGGGGATCTGATTGGGTAAACTGGTGAACTAAGCTCATGAGGCATGTGTTATATTCTTCAACAATCAATGGCTATAAATTAATAATTTAAAAGTCACAATATGGATGTAGCTATTGCATATTTCCGCTTTAACACCACACATCAGTTCAACAACTGCAGAGTTTGTGCCTCTGTTTTTAAGACAGTACTTACTAGTGTTAATCAGGGAACGGTTTCTCAAAACCATCTTATGGCTAAGTTCACCGTTAGAACCATTGGACGCCTTAAGATGCGTTTGGGAAACCGGGCCCAGATGTCCAGTTTCCTCCTTTATCGATGTAACAGTCATCTCCTCCTCATCTTTCACTCCATAAACTGCATCCTCCTCTTCTTTTACTGTAACATCCTCCTCCTCTTTCACTCTGAACGAGTCTTTTTCTTCTTTCACAGTAACGGCCTCACCCTCTACTTCTTGTTTTACTGTGATGTTCTCTTCTTTAGCAGGAGAGTAGATCAGTGACCGCATGGTTGGGAATGTTAGCTAGCTAGGCTAATGCTAACTTAACCAGCCTGCTAGCTGAATAATAACAACAACACCGTAAATATGAAATTAAATCGGATAACTAACTAGACGACAGAAGAGGGTTTAAAACACAGTGGCTAATATACACTAACGCGTCTAAAGAGCTTTATTGTTCGGCTATTTTGTCTAGCAAGCTACCGTGGTGTCTGACTAACTGTTGCTGCTGTTGAAAGAAGAGTTCCGTCCACTACATTATACGTCACACCAACAGCATCGCGTTAAATTCCCAGACCGCCATCTGCTGACTGGAGTGGGTAACGCAGTTGAGTAAAATGTATATTTTGTCAGACAAAAAGTTAAAGGGTAGGAATAAGGGACATCGCTGGTCATAAAATATTCATTACTTTCTTCAGCAATACTAGGAGAGAGGGGTACCCCTACACAGAACTGAACTGGATCTAAGATGGCGGACAGAAATACTAGGAGAGAGGGATACCCCTACACAGAACTGAACTGGATCAAAGATGGAGGACAGAAATACTAGGAGAGAGGCGTACCCCTACACAGAACTGAACTGGATCAAAGATGGCGGACAGAAATACTAGGAGAGAGGGGTACCCCTACACAGAACTGAACTGGATCAAAGATGGCGGACAGAAATACTAGGAGAGAGGGATACCCCTACACAGAACTGAACTGGATCAAAGATGGAGGACAGAAATACTAGGAGAGAGGCGTAACCCTACACAGAACTGAACTGGACCAAAGATGGCGGACAGAAACACTAGGAGAGAGGGGTACCCCTACACAGAACTGAACTGGATCAAAGATGGCGGACAGAAATACTAGGATGGAAGCAAATGTAAGGGATTATAACGTCATAACGAATCATGCAGAAACATGTACAGTTGACAGAAATGTTAGTTAATGTAGAGACAAACGATTATGCTTTTTCTTATCATAAAGTTTATTTACGAAAATCGCGATTTAGCCAGCTAGCTGAATAGCTAACATTAGCCAGCTAACGGACTAGCTAACATTAAACAGCTAGCTGACTAGCTAACATTAACCAGCTAGCTGACTAGCTAACATTAACCAGCTAGCTGACTAGCTAACATTAGCCAGCTAGCTGACTAGCTAACATTAACCAGCTAGCTGACTAGCTAACAATAACCAGCTAGCTGACTAGCTAACATTAACCAACTAGCTGACTAGCTAACATTAGCCAGCTAGCTGACTAGCATTATGGGTGTTGTGACATGAGTATGAAATTGTCTTTCTGGCTGTTTTAGGGACTCCTGAAACAACCAGCAAACCAGGCTGTCGTTTTGTGAAACAGTGGATGTATAGAATCTAGCCAGCTGAAGAATTTACTGTAAATTGAATGTACAATTTCGTAAGCTTGCCTTGCTGATATTTGCCATGCAGATAGATGAAATAACGTAGCTAGCTATGTTCTTGCTTATTGTGCAGTGGATGATTAAAATACCTGTATGCCTATGGATGTGTAGCTAGCTATCTAGCCGATCTGTGTATGGACCCAAACGTTTGGTATACATATTAGTTCAGAACCTATGAACCTCAGCTATCATAGCCAGTTGTATCAACTTCAAAACAGCCTGAATGACATTAATGAAGCCTATGGATTGAGTAGAATATAATATCATGTTGTGCCAAGGATGCAAGTCGTATATACATGTAGTTATTACCATGCATGAGATCCCCACATTGTAGCCTGTACATTTAATATATTCACTGATCATGTACTCTACCTTGGCAAATAAAGGTGCAGTTTAGGTATGAATGTCTTTGAGATTATTTTTCAGTCATATCCAATACCAGGAGTATCAAATTCCAGTCTTTGAATGACGCTGTGTCTGCATGCATGTATTACAATTATACTCTTCAACAGTGTTTACCAATCTTGGTCCTGGGACATCAATGGTTACGCATTGTAACTAATAGACTAGAAACAGGATTTAACTAGTTAATTCATATATACAGAAATATAATGTTAAAAAACAGTACACTACACTTCCTATGCATCATGTAAATACTCTAACACTGGTTCATCTCAACATCTAATCTCCTTCATCTGCATTGATCTGATAAACACAGGATAGGTGGAGTATTTCATCACATTACACTTCATTTCAACCAGTAGAGAATGTGAAACGCTTTATTGAAAAGCTCATTATCCAAGTGTTATAAATACAAGTTTAATCTGTACTTCAATGCACATCTGTTGTGCATTATAAAAACAGAGGAAGAAAGAGGAGGTGGTGAGAGAGGTGTAAAAGACAGAAAGGGAAAGAGGTAAGCACATAGGAGCAGGGAAGGCAGCACATGATTAATGAATCACAGTGCTACATAAATATTCTCTCAGTTCATCACAATTACATAATAGTGTCTCTCGTCGGTCCAAAGGTTCTTAAAAGCAGGTGAGGTGGCGATGATGGGACTGGGGGTTGGCATCCTCTCACATCAAAACATACCTGCAGACAAGAGACAGATGGAGAGAGAGCATGTTTAAACCTTGTGTTATTATTTTTTATTCTAACATTGTTAGTCATCAATCAGGAGGTGAAATGCAAAACTGACCTTGGATCATTAACTCTGGGACTACTGCATCTATATCTGTATTTCAATGTAAAGCATCTCTTTAATAATACTTCCTGTATAATATAAACTGACCTGGGATCATTAACTCTGGGACTACTGCATCTCTGTCTGTATTTCAATGTAAAGCATCTCTTTAATAATACTTCCTGTTGACCTGACCAAGTGACCTCTCACCTCTGATCATGCTGTGCCCTCTATGTAGCCAGTTCAGATGCAGGAGGGGTTCACCGACACAGCTGATATAACCTAGAGGATTTAGGGAGAAGAGGAGAGAGGGATGAAGTGAAGGAGAGAGACTGTTATTGAGAAAATAAGGTAGTTAAAGCGACAGTGTTCAACAGGAATCTGTGTGTGGCCTCACCTGGTGTCCACACCACACTAAGTGGTTGCAGAGGACTTTATGCTGAAAAACATGAATGGACACACGAGGACAAACAATACAGCGTAGTTATAGAAATAATTAAGTGTCTTACTATTCTCCATGGTTGGCCCTCTTGCCTATTCTTTGAAGGTGGAAGGAGCCACAGTTATATACGCCTGAACCTGCTTACTGCACAACACAATCCATCAATCCGATTGATACATGAGTGTGTAGGTGTGGGTTATAGGGTGTCTAATTGTTCTACATTTTTTCAATATGGGTGATTTAAAATAGCCTGTTTTGTTTTTGCACAGACATCACACCCTTACCTAAACAGCACCCTCACCTGAGAAGTAGAAATCAAAGGGAGAGAAACTGTGAATTGAATAACTGCAGTTGACATAGCTCAGTAAATGGAAGAATACTCTTATTGCAATGTGAATGGCTCTTAAAAGAGCCTTTGGTTGTGCATAGTGACATCTATGGTGTTGCCAGGGAACAGCACCCTCTTTGAAGAAGTAGGAGGTGAAGATCTCCTGCACACGGATTGCCTCTCTTGCTGCGTTGTTGGACCCCATCCTTGAAACTTCCTGCAGAGCAGCAGACTCCTCCTCTGGCACACGGCGGCGAGCTGCAGATCCCCTCCTGGTCCTCGTGTCCATCCTCATGAAGTTACGCAGGACACAGGTAGCCTTCACACACCTGAATTCCTCCAGGAGGCAGTCCCAGATGACCCTGGTCACCCAACCTTGCAGTGCCCTACACGGTAACTGTAGGCAACCGTTATGAAGGAATCTCCAGTTACAAGGTATCTGTAGGAATATGGGAGACAATGTAATTATTAGACTGTTACATCACCAGGTCTTTGTGGATTACTAAAGTATAATATCCCTGATAACAAATCATGATAACATTGGATTGATAGATGCATGGGCACACATATGTACATGTGTAGCATGTGACAATAACAGAATCATATCAAGGATGGCATCACAAATGAATACATAAATACCACTTGAAGCTTGATGATGAGTTTGAATCATTTGAATCAGCTGTGCAGTGTGAAGGCAAAAACAACAATGTGCCCCTCTTTGAGTCCCCAGGACTGAGAACCACTGCTCTTCATTGGGACCTCTTCATATGTAGACTGGCTTTCATAGAGCTCTTTATCTGAGGACAGAAAACCTCACAAGAAACAGACTTCATTATAGTCAGATTACACCACACTGAATATTATGTTACTATTATCTCCGTCCTCACTTCTAGGGACAGGAACTACACAAAAGTACCTGCCCTATCCAGAATAGCCTCCTCTCTCACTGACAGTTGGGGCTGCTATCCTTTCACTCTCTTCCATGGCTGTTAGCTAGCTACCTACAAATGCATGTGGAGTTTGTTTTTTACAGTGATAAATACATCAAGATAGCTAGCTAAAATGAAGTTAGGTAGCTGGTGATATTTAATTCTATCTATACAGAATGTGATATTTAATTCTATCTAGCTATCTGTCTATACAGAATGTGTAGTTGGCTAGATAGCTAGCTCATTTAGCAGCTCATTTGAGTTAGCCTGCACTGTAGCTAGTTAGCTAATAATACATCGTTTTTTTTTTACATTTTCAAAATCTATTTACTTACTTACTTGAATAGGTTCTTCCAGCCATGTGGACAACTGGAAACAGGGCAGTAAAGTTTGTCACCAGAGCGTTTTAGAGGATATTACTATTGAACTATGTACCCATTTAAGAACCAGACCTTCATACAAACTTGCTCTGCTGAATTCTTGACGGAGTCACAATGGGCGGCCTAAGAGGCATCTAGTCCATCTGCTGACTGGACGCAGTTCAGTAAAATGTACATTTTATCTTCAGACAACAAGTTAAAGGGGTCAAATACTTATTTCACTCATTAAAATGATAATCAATTTATAACATTTTTGACATGCGTTTTTCAGGATTTTTTGTTGTTGTTATTCTGTCTCTCACTGTTCAAATAAACCATTAAAATGATAGACTGATCATTTCTTTGTCAGTGAAAGTGTAAGTGGGCAAACGTACAAAATCAGCAGGGGATCAAATACTTTTTTCCTCCACTGTATCTCAGTCTATGCTGCTCTAGTAGTACTATACTAGTATAGTATGTTGTACCGAAGTTGACTTTAATAATGTTTACATATCATTTCTCATCTCATATGTATAAACTGTATCTCAGTCTATGCTGCTCTGACATTGTTTATCCATATATTTATATATTCCTAATTCCATTCCTTTACTTAGATTTGTGTGTATTAGGTATTTGTTGTGAAATTGTTAGATATTAATTGTTAGATATTAATTGTTAGATATTGCTGCACTGTGGGAACTAGAAGGACAAGCATTTCACTACACCTGCAATAACATCTGCTGAACACCTGTATGTGACCAACAACATTTGATTTATTACGAAGGTAATTTGTGTCAAATTTACTTTTCCCCTCATTCACCCCACCTCTTTACATTGCTGATGCATATTCAGCGGCCTGACTGTGTGAAAGGCCCATCCTGGTAGATCTGAACCTAATGCAGCTTGGAGTGATCAGATGACAGAAGTCACATTTAGGTGCCAGGTGTAAATGAGGCCATAGATGCTCCATATACATTACTTTGAGTGTTTTATATAATATGACTAAATGTGTTTCTGTGTTGCAGGGACAGTCAAGAAATGGAACAGCAAGGCCACAGAACATGACATAAGCAGAGCTGTGGGAGACCACCTCAAGCCCCTGGTAGAGCCGGGGGTGGTGTTTACCACTCCACCACGCCTTCAGCAGGCTGGAAACGTGATACTGTTTTTCATACCAAGAGTCTGTTGATTGGCCAGTCATTGGGTTAATTTGTTGAAATCAAATCCAGCTTTATTTATACAGCACATTTCAGACATGGATGCAAGACAATGGCTTCACAGGAAAAAAAATTAAAAATGAAAATAAACAGAAATATTTAGTACACAACAAACAGAAGAATAACAACTGAAAGACTAATGAACATTCTAAGGAAAATCCATTGATTAAAATATTAATTGGATGCAACATCCAACCCAAAATATAAGCTTGTTTTTTAGGAGGGGCTCTGAAAGACACTATGGGGGTGTCCACTAAAAGTTGACTAGTAACAACAACTGGGACCTAAAAGACACCCACCATGAGACCCACTAAATCTGCCCAAGAAGAGGAAAACAAAAGAAAAACCCACACCAAACTTAAAGACAGGAAGTAAACCAAAAAGGTGGAGCAACTAAAGGTGTTGACTCTCCACATGTATCAAGACAACTGGAGCACTGGGCCAGACACTCTTAAATAGAACCTGGACCAGCTCAGGTGAAACACCTTCCCACTAACGAGATGGACAAGCCAGCACAGGTGTAACACATACTGACTAACGAGGTGACACCAATCAGTGCGTCCTACGTGCTAACGAGCTAGACGGGCTAACGAGCTAGACGTGGTAACGGGCTAGACGGGCTAACGAGCTAGACGCGCTAACGAGCTAGACGGGCTAACGAGCTAAAGTCCAACCTCAAAACATAAATGGAAAAACCAAAGCCTGTAACACCTTAAGACAACAAATATATCCTATATTTTTGTTGGACAAGTTTGCTCACCACCAACAGAAAACAACTTCCATTTCATATTATAATCAACTAAAATGCTTCACACTCCTGTCAAAAATTAAAAACAAGAAAAACACACTTATTTCTAAATAATAATATACAATTGAAATATTTTTTTCTCCTTTTTCTCTTCTTTCTATAGAATCCTAAAACTCACTAGCTTCTAGAACTCTCGTCTTCCTAAAACTCACTAGCTTCTAGAACTCTCGTCTTCCTAAAACTCACTAGCTTCTAGAACTCTCGTCTTCCTAAAACTCACTAGCTTCTAGAACTCTCGTCTTCCTAAAACTCACTAGCTTCTAGAACTCTCGTCTTCCTAAAACTCACTAGCTTCTAGAACTCTGGTCCACTTGGAACGAGCCCAAACAAAACATCTGCAAAACGGAAAAAGTCAAAATAAATTGTGATCAAATGTACACCCCTTGGTTAATATGTATTGGCAATAATTAACTTAATGGTAAGGCATGGAATAATAAAACGTATATTTTGTCAGGCTGAATGTTTGAAATATGAGGTGATTTGAGACATGATTCTTCAGTAGTGGAATAAAGACAATTAACGCTTGAATGTTGTGAAGAAATACTGGAGTGATGTAGGATTGTTAATAAAATTGATTACAGACCAAATGATTATACTGCGTCCATGTGTATTTATTTCTTTATTTTAACCTTCATTTAACAGTAACCGAAAGGTTGCTGGATTGAATCGCGAGCTGACAAGGTAAATCTGTCGTTCTGCACCTGAACATGGCAGTTAACCCTCTGTTCCCCGGTAGGCAATAATTGTCAATAAGTCAGTTATGAACAAATTCTGATTTACAATGACGGCCCAACGCTCTAACCACTAGGCTACCTGCAACTAAAGTTGAAATGAAGTTTTTTTCAAGTCACTGAAAAAACGGGGCATAGTCTTCTTTTCAAAGTCTTTTCAATTACATGTTGCTAGACGGGATATCCCCAATGTCAAAACACAGTTTTAAAGTGTCCCAATCAATAACCAATAAGCAGAAACAGTTTGTGATATATTGAAAACCTAAACATAAAATGTGCTATATACACAAACATCTGCCACAATAATCATATTACTTGTAATTTTTTAAACAAGCACCTTATAAACTGCACAAGCACCAGAAACACTGTTGTTTTGACAAGTAGCAATAAATCACTGATATCGATTAGGGGGGAAATCAGGTTGTACGTGCTGTTGAAACTAACACAACTAAAAAAACACATGGAAATGGGAGATATATTTCACCTCACTGGTTAGAGGACAACCTGCAGAAGACAGTCAGCTACATTTTGGAGTGATGCATTTAAATTTAGGGGTCGCTAAACAAAGGAACTTATTTGTCATCACTCATCGATATCATGTTGAAATCAATTATGCAAGAGGAGGGACATGAGGTTGCACATCCTGTTAAAACGAACAGCTGAAAAACCACATGGAATCTGGGAGTAATGTGTACATCACTGGTTAGAGGACAACTTGTAGAAAACAGCTAGCTACCTTTTGAAGTGTTGCATTTTGATTAAAGTGGGTCACCAATATGGTAAGTGTAACACAACTCTTTTTTTGTTAGTCACTTTTTGTTAAATCACATAAATAGTAACTCTTCCATTTCAGAGCCTGGATTTTCCCCCTGAGGCTAATATCCATATCATGTTGAAATCAATAGAACAGGGGACAAACGTTTAGGGTTCTACATTGTGACATCATTAAAATACTCCTTCTACAATGTTTAAACATTCTACATTGTGACATTAATTCATTGATATCATGAAACAACTCCTTCATGAATTTTCTGATGTTTAATCAGAGATCTTTTACTAGAGTATCTCTTCTCACATTGATTACAGCTATAAGGTTTCTCTCCTGTGTGTGTTCTATGGTGTCTAGTCAGCATGCTAGAACAAGTAAAACTCTTCCCACATTGAGCACAGCTATAAGGTTTCTCTACCGTGTGTGTTTTCTGGTGGTATATCAGGCTGCTTAGCAGAGTAAAACTCTTCCCACAATGATTACAGCCAAAAGGTTTCTCTCCTGTGTGTGTTCTCTGGTGTGCTGTCAGGCCGCCAGGTGAAGCAAAACTCTTCCCACATTCATCACAGCTACATGGTTTCTTTCCTGTGTGTGTTCTCTGGTGTGATATCAGGGCGATTAAAATAGGAAAACTCCTCCCACATTGATCACAACTGTAAGTTCTCTCTCTTGTGTGTGTTCTCTGGTGTGATATCAGGCTGGTTGACAGAGGAAAACTCTTCCCACAGTCAGAGCAGAAGTAAGGTTTCTCTTTTGTGTGATTTCTCAGGTGTATTTTGAGTTCTGATGAAGATTTAAAAAATGTCCCACAATCAGAGCAGCAGTGAGAATTATCCCTTGTGTGAATTCTCCGGTGTAGTTTAATGCCTGATGAGGTGCATCTTTTGCCACAGTCAAAGCAGCGGTGAGATCTTATCCCTGTGGTTCTCCGCTGGCGTTTCTTGAGGTGTTCTGATGTGGAGAGACTCTTCTCTGCCTTGTCAGCATCATGAGGTTGTTGAGGCTCCCCAGAGGATCCACGATAGTCCCGTCTCTCTCCTGTGTGAACAACAAAGTCATACAGATGGTTAATGGCCCACAACAGCGAAAATCCACTGTAAAAGGTGATGCCAACAGCGTAGCCATGATGTTGTACAACAATTGACATCTGTAATGAATGTAATGATTACTTGACATTTGTCTTAAAATGAGCAAGAATAGTCATATTTTGTCTTGTTTTCACATTAGTAGTAACATCGATGATTGTAGGCTAGAAATAAGTTATTCATGTTGTTGAAACTCTAAGCAGTGTGCCAGACGACTTTTGGTCTCCAATATAGGCCCCTTTCTATGTTTGCTAAAATTGCCAAAACTGACGCATCTTGCGGGGTCAGGTGAAAAATGGGTGTCTGATTATTTCTGGCTGGGTACTCTCCTGACAATCTAATGTTTTGCTTTCGTTGTAAAGCCTTTTTGAAATCGGACAGTGTGGTTAGATAAAGGAGAGTCTTGTCTTTAAAATGGTGTAAAATAGTCATATGTTTGAAAAATGGAAGTTTTCGGATTTTTGAGGAATTTGTAATTCGTGCCACGCCCTATCATTGGATATTGGAGCGGTGTTCCGCTAGCGGAACGTCTAGATGTAACAGGTTAATATCTCAATGTTCAAAGTTTAGCCCGAATCCAACAATAGTCATAAAGTTACACTCCCTTTCAACTTCGGTACAACATACTATGGGGAAATACAATCATTCCTCATGCCGACCCAAACGGACACTAAATGAAACGGCCCCTGGCAGACCACCCAGACCTGACCCCGCAAGATACGTCAGTTCTGTCAATTTATTAATTGGCTTTTGTTTGAAACACTCCTGTCAATGTTGAGTAAGGACGCACACCTAATTACGCATATAGAAGTAGGACTAGTCTACCTGGTTACACATATAGAAGTAGGACTAGTCTACCTAATTACCCATATAGAAGTAGGACTAGTCTACCTGGTTACCCATATAGAAGTAGGACTAGTCTACCTGGTTACACATATAGAAGTAGGACTAGTCTACCTGGTTACACATATAGAAGTAGGACTAGTCTACCTGGTTACACATATAGAAGTAGGACTAGTCTACCTGGTTACCCATATAGAAGTAGGACTAGTCTACCTGGCCTGTGTGCAAATGTAGGCCTATAAATGTGCCCATTTGTGGATGTCTGATAGTATTTCTGATTGTCTTAATGCACCACCACTAATGAGTTGTGGAGCTTCTCAAAACAAATGTTTCTTCACCTCAAACAGCAACTGCACCTCAGCCACGCTCAAGGTCCTAAACGATATCTTAACCGCCATCGATAAGAAACATTACTGTGCAGCCGTATTCATTGACCTGGCCAAGGCTTTCGACTCTGTCAGTTACCACATTCTTATTGGCAGACTGAACAGCATTGGTTTCTCAAATGATTGCCTCGCCTGGTTCAACAACTACTTCTCTGATAGAGTTCAGTGTGTCAAATCGCAGGGCCTGTTGTCCGGACCTCTGGTAGTCTCTATGGGGGTGCCACAGGTTTCAATTCTTGGGCCGACTCTCTTCTCTGTATACATCAATGATGTTGCTCTTGCTGCTGGTGAGTCTCTGATCCACCTCTACGCAGACGACACCATTCTGTATATTTCTGGCCCTTCTTTGTACACTTTGTTAACAACCCTCCAGACAAGCTTCAATGCCATACAACTCTCCTTCCGTGGCCACCAACTGCTCTTAAATACAAGTAAAACTAAATGCATGCTCTTCAACCGATCGCTGCCTGCACCTGCCCGCCCATCAAGCATCACTACTCTGGACGGTTCTGACTTAGAATATGTGGACAACTACAAATACCTAGGTGTCTGGTTAGACTGTAAACTCTCCTTCCAGACTCATATTAAGCATCTCCAATCCAAAGTTAAATCTAGAATTGGCTTCCTATTTCGCAACATAGCATCCTTCACTCATGCTGCCAAACATACCCTCATAAAACTGGCCATCCTACCGATCCTCGACTTCGGCGATGTCATTTACAAAATAGCCTCCAATACCCTACTCAATACATTGGATGCAGTCTGTCACAGTGCCATCCGATTTGTCACCAAAGCCCCATATACTACCCACCACTGCGACCTGTACGCTCTCGTTGGCTGGCCCTCGCTTCATACTCGTCGCCAAACCCACTGGCTCCAGGTCATCTACAAGACCCTGCTAGGTAAAGTCCCCCCTTATCTCAGCTCACTGGTCACCATAGCAGCACCCACCTGTAGCACGCGCTCCAGCAGGTATATCTCTGGTCACCCCCAAAGCCAATTCCCCCTTCGGCCGCCTCTCCTTCCAGTTCTCTGCTGCCAATGACGGGAACGAACTACAAAAATCTCTGAAACTGGAAACACTTATCTCCCTCACTAGCTTTAAGCACCAGCTGTCAGAGCAGCTCACAGATTACTGCACCTGTACATAGCCCATCTATAATTTAGCCCAAACAACTGCCTCTTCCCCTACTGTATGTATTTATTTATTTTGCTCCTTTTCTCCCCATTATTTCTATTTCTACTTTGCACTTTCTTCTACTACAAATCTGCCATTCCAGTGTTTTACTTGCTATATTGTATTTACTTTGCCACCACGGCCTTTTTGTCATTACCTTCCTTATCTCACCTCATTTGCTCACATTGTATATAGACTTATTTTTCTACTGTATTATTGACTGTATGTTTGTTTTACTCCATGTGTAACTCTGTGTTGTTGTATGTTGTCGAACTGCTTTGCTTTATCTTGGCCAGGTCGCAATTGTAAATGAGAACTTGTTCTCAACTTGCCTACCTGGTTAAATAAAGGTAAAAAAAATAAAATAAAATATCAATGTCCCTGTTTTATTAGATAGTACTCACTGTATTTACTGGTGTTAATCAGATCAATGTCCCTGTTTTATTAGATAGTACTCACTGTATTTACTGGTGTTAATCAGATCAATGTCCCTGTTTTATTAGATAGTACTCACTGTATTTACTGGTGTTAATCAGATCAATGTCCCTGTTTTATAAGATAGTAGTCACTGTATTTACTGGTGTTAATCAGATCAATGTCTCTGTTTTATAAGAGAGTTCTCACTGTTTTTACTGGTGTTAATCAGATCAATGTCCCTGTTTTATTAGATAGTACTCACTGTATTTACTGGTGTTAATCAGTTCTCCAGTCTTCTCTTCTTCGTCCTCCTCTAATGTGACAGTAATCTCCCCCTCTTCATCCTTCATTCCAAAAACGTCTTCATTTTCTTTCACTTCCTCCTCTTCTTTCACAATAACATCCTCCTCCTCTTTCACTCTGAACGCGTCTTCCTCTTCTTTCACTGAAACGTCTTTCTCTTCTTCTTTCACGGTAACAGCCTCACCCTCTACTTCTTGTTGTATTGTGACATCCTCCTCTTCCTTCTCCTCTTTCACGACAATGTTCAGCCCCAGAGCTTCTTTCTCCGTCCAGCAGACCTCCTCTTTAGCAGGAGGAGAGTAGCTTAGTGAGCGCATGGTCGGGGATGTTAGCTAGCTAGGCTAGTGCTAACTTAACCAGCCAGATAGTTGCAACGTAAATATTAAATTAAATGGGGTAGCTAGTTGTTTACACATAAGTATGTTTAAATCACAGTTGCAATTAAACCTGGAAAGTGTCTAAAGAACTTGAATGTTCAGACTTTGTTGGCTAGCGAGCTACCGAGGTGGCTGCAGTTGTTGAAGAAGCGTTCCGTCCACTAGATTATACGTCACAGTAGAAACATCGCCTGAAAGACACATATCGCCATCTGCTGTCTGGAGGGAGGAAACGCAGTTGAGGAGGGAAAACTATTTTTATTCTTCATTGAATTATAATATTATAAAGCAGTTTAGGGAAACGTTTTTTTCCTCTCCATTAAATATGAATATTATATCAACACGTATAAAGAGCAACAAGTGTTGTTTGATTAGTTCAGATTTTTTTATGAGAATTTTAAACAAACTCTACATCTACTCCACATCTGTATTTCTGATTCAGTCAAATAACTAGATATCAAAATAAGCACCTAGTTATTGATACCCTTGATAATGATGAGCAAAAATTACTGTATGAAATAAATAAATTAACTTTACCCACTACCAGGATATTTTAGCCCAAAACCTGGTTACCTCTCTGCTAGGAGGCTGAAACTTGGCCATAAGTGGATCTTCCAGCAAGACACATCAACATCCACAAAGAAATGGTTAATTGGGCACAAAATCAACATTTTCAATGGCCATCTCAGTCTTCGGACTTGAACTCCATTGAAAACCTGTGGTTTGAATTGAACAGGGCAGTCCATAAGACAGACTAAATAAATCAAAGACCTGGAGAGATTCTGTTTGGAGGAAGGGTCTAAGATCCCACCCAATGTGTTCTCTAATCTCATTAAACATTTCAGTGTCGTTATCCTCCCAAGGGGAGGGTGCTGGAGTATTGAAAACATGGGTGGCAATAATTCAGACCCCAGCCTTTTGAGAATTACATGTTAAACTAAATCTCTTTCTCTGAGCAATTCTATTAGTATAAAATAATATAATTTCTTTATTTTTTACATACAATATAGCTCAGTATTTTAATTATTTATTTAATAGAGTCGTTTATCTCATCTTTATCAAGGGTGTCAACAATTTTGTCCCCCACTGACCTCCATACTGCTGCTACATGATGTAACAATACATCATGTAGATGTATATAATGAACAGACTAGGTCTATACTGGTCCTACATGGTGTAACAATACATCATGTAGATGTATATAATGAACAGACTAGGTCTATACTGCTCCTACATGGTGTAACAATATATCATGTGGATGTATATAATGAACAGACTAGGTCTATACTGCTCCTACATGGTGTAACAATACATAATGTAGATGTATATAATGAACAGACTAGGTCTATACTGCTCCTACATGGTGTAACAATACATCATGTAGATGTATATAATGAACAGACTAGGTCTATACTGCTCCTACATGGTGTAACAATACATCATGTAGATGTATATAATGAACAGACTAGGTCTATACTGCTCCTAAATGGTGTAACAAAACATCATGTAGATGTATATAATGAACAGACTAGGTCTATACTGCTCCTACATGGTGTAACAATACATCATGTAGATGTATATAATGAACAGACTAGGTCTATACTGCTCCTAAATGGTGTAGCAAAACATCATGTAGATGTATATAATGAACAGACTAGGTCTATACTGCTCCTACATGGTGTAACAATACATCATGTAGATGTATATAATGAACAGACTAGGTCTATACTGCTCCTACATGGTGTAACAATACATCACGTAGATGTATATAATGAACAGACTAGGTCTATACTGCTCCTACATGGTGTAACAATACATCGTGTAGATGTATATAATGAACAGACTAGGTCTATACTGCTCCTACACGGTGTAACAATACATCGTGTAGATGTATATAATGAACAGACTAGGTCTATACTGCTCCTACACGGTGTAACAATACATCGTGTAGATGTATATAATGAACAGACTAGGTCTATACTGCTCCTACACGGTGTAACAATACATCATGTAGATGTATATAATGAACAGACTAGGTCTATACTGCTCCTACACGGTGTAACAATACATCATGTAGATGTATATAATGAACAGACTAGGTCTATACTGCTCCTACACGGTGTAACAATACATCATGTAGATGTATATAATGAACAGACTAGGTCTATACTGCTCCTACACGGTGTAACAATACATCATGTAGATGTATATAATGAACAGACTAGGTCTATACTGCTCCTACACGGTGTAACAATACATCATGTAGATGTATATAATGAACAGACTAGGTCTATACTGCTCCTACATGGTGTAACAATACATCACGTAGATGTATATAATGAACAGACTAGGTCTATACTGCTCCTACATGGTGTAACAATACATCGCGTAGATGTATATAATGAACAGACTAGGTCTATACTGCTCCTACATGGTGTAACAATACATCGTGTAGATGTATATAATGAACAGACTAGGTCTATACTGCTCCTACACGGTGTAACAATACATCGTGTAGATGTATATAATGAACAGACTAGGTCTATACTGCTCCTACACGGTGTAACAATACATCGTGTAGATGTATATAATGAACAGACTAGGTCTATACTGCTCCTACACGGTGTAACAATACATCATGTAGATGTATATAATGAACAGACTAGGTCTATACTGCTCCTACACGGTGTAACAATACATCATGTAGATGTATATAATGAACAGACTAGGTCTATACTGCTCCTACACGGTGTAACAATACATCATGTAGATGTATATAATGAACAGACTAGGTCTATACTGCTCCTACACGGTGTAACAATACATCATGTAGATGTATATAATGAACAGACTAGGTCTATACTGCTCCTACACGGTGTAACAATACATCATGTAGATGTATATAATGAACAGACTAGGTCTATACTGCTCCTACATGGTGTAACAATACATCATGTAGATGTATATAATGAACAGACTAGGTCTATACTGCTCCTACATGGTGTAACAATACATCATGTAGATGTATATAATGAACAGACTAGGTCTATACTGCTCCTACATGGTGTAACAATACATCATGTACATGTATATAATGAACAGACTAGGTCTATACTGCTCCTACATGGTGTAACAATAGATCATGTAGATGTATATAATGAACAGACAAGGTCTATACTGCTCCTACATGGTGTAACAATACATCATGTAGATGTATATAATGAACAGACTAGGTCTATACTGCTCCTACATGGTGTAACAATACATCATGTAGATGTATATAATGAACAGACTAGGTCTATACTGCTCCTACATGGTGTAACAATACATCATGTAGATGTATATAATGAACAGACTAGGTCTATACTGCTCCTACATGGTGTAACAAAAGTTTGGGGTCACTTAGAAATGTTCTTGTTTTTGAAAGAAAAACACTTTTTTTGTCCATTAAAATAACATCAAATTGATCTGAAATACAGTGTAGACATTGTTAATGTTGTAAATGACTATTGTAGCTGGAAACAGCTGATTGTTTATGGAATATCTACATAGGCGTACAGAGGCCCATTATCAGCGACCATCACTCCTGTGTTCCAATGGCACGTTGTGTTAGCTAATCCAAGTTTATCATTTTAAAAGACTAATTGATCATTAGAAAACCCTTTTGCAATTATGTTAGCACAGCTGAAAACTGTTGTGCTGATTAAAGAAGCAATAAAACTGTCCTTATTTAAGCTAGTTGAGTATCTGGAGCATCAGCATTTGTGAGTTCGATTACAGGCTCAAAATGGCCAGAAACAAATCATTTTCTTCTGAAAATTGTTAGTCTATTCTATTTCTGAGAAATGAAGGCTATTCCATGCGAAAAATTGCCAAGAAACTGAAGATCTCGTACAATGCTGTGTACTACTCCCTACACAGAACAGCGCAAACTGGCTCTAACCAGAATGGAAGGAGGCCCCAGTGCACAACTGAGCAAGAGGACAAGTACATTAGTGTCTAATTTTAGAAACAGACACCTCACAAGTTTTCAACTAGGTGCTTATTCAAATTGTACCTGCAAAACACCAGTCTAAACATCAACAGTGAAGAGGTGACTCCAGGATGTTGGCCTTCTAGGCAGAGTTGCAAAGAAAAATCCATATCTCAGACCGTTTAAAAAAAGGAAAAGATTAAGATGGGCAAACTAACACAGACATTGGGCAGAGGAAGATTGGAAAAAAGTGTTATGGACAGACGAATCTAAGTTTGATGTGTTCGGATCACAAACAAGAACATTCGTGAGTTCCAGAAAAAATGAAAAGATGCTGGAGGAGTGCTTGACGCCTTCTGTCAAGCATGGTGGAGGCAATGTGATGGTCTGGGGGTGCTTTGGTGGTGGTAAAGTGGGAGATTTGTACAGGGTAAAAGGGATCTTGAAGAAGGAAGGCTATCACTCCATTTTGCAAAGCCGTGCCATACCCTGTGGACGGCGCTTAATTGGAGCCAACTTCCTCCTACACCAGGACAATGACCCAAAGCACAGCTCCATTTAGGGAAGAAGCATTCAGCTGGTATTCTGTCTATAATGGAGTGGTCAGCACAGTCACCGGATCTCAACCCTATTGAGCTGTTGTGGGGGCAGCTTGACCGTATGATACGTAAGAAGTGCCCATCATTCCAATCCAATTTGTGGGAGGTGCTTCAGGAAACATGGGTTAGGGTTTGGCCGTCATTGTAAATAAGAATTTGTCCTTAGCTGGCTTGCCTGTTTAAATAAAGGTTAAATACATTTTTTTTTAAATGTAACTTCATTACACCGTTACACTGGCATACAAACTCGGTAGCATAGAGTTGATAATACATATGACGTTGGGAAATAGTGCATTGTGGGTAGTTTAGAAGATTTCCCGAAATAAGTTAATCAATTTGTAATAATGCAAAAACATAGCTGTTTGTACTTATAGGTAACCATATCGTGACTACAACTAGGCTACTAAGTCTTTAACCACACTGTGTTGTTACACTGGCGAGTAAAAACTCATGCTTCCTACACTTTAACTTTTTGTCTGACAATAAAATAATCATTTTACTCAACTGCGTTACCCACTCCAGTCAGCAGATGGCGGTGTGGGAATTTAAGGTAATGCTGTTGGTGTGACGTATAATGTAGTGGACGGAACGCTTCTTTCAACAGCAACAACAGTTAGTCAGACACCACGGTAGCTTGCTAGACAAAATAGCCGAACAATAAAGCTCTTTAGATGCTTTAGTGTATATTAGCCACTGTGTTTTAAACCCACTTCTGTCGTCTAGTTAGTTATCCGATTTAATTTCATATTTACGGTGTTGTTGTTATTAGTCAGCTAGCGGGCTGGTTAAGTTAGCATTAGCCTAGCTAGCTAACATCTCCGACCATGCGTTCACTAAGCTACTCTCCTCCTGCTAAAGAAGATGAGGTCTGCTGGACGGAGAAAGAAGCTCTCGTCAAAGAGGAGGAGGAAGAGGAGGCTGTTTCAATACAAAACCAAGTAGAGGGTGAGGCTGTTACCGTGAAAGAAGAAGAGAAAGACATTACAGTGAAAGAAGAGGAAGACGTGTTCAGAGTGAAGGAGGAGGAAGATGCAGTTTTTGGAGTGAAGAAGGAAGGAGAGATTACTGTCACATTGAAAGATGAAGAGGAGGAGATAGGAGATCTGATTAACACCAGTAAGTACCACCTTCAATTAGTTTTTAACTTTGGATATTCGGAGTTGGCTCGTCAATACCTCTTCAACGGAGGGCCCTGGGATGATGACTGATATGTCTAGAATCAGACGGCGTAGAGACAAGCTACCCCTTGTTTTCTCCGTTCCGTTTCCAAAAAGTGACTTAACATATATATTTGAGGAGGGTCTATCTGCTGACCGCAGACTGGGGGGCCACGGCATGTAGTGTTTTTAATGTAGTGATGTTTTACTACACACCGTGACCCCCAATAGAGCCATGTGAGAGTTGGGTTGGCTACACCAAACATTATGGATATACTGACAAGATGTCACTCCGTCCTGACAAGGGGAGTCGTTGTCCACAAAGCTGCACTGTGGGTTGTCTATCTCCCGCCTATCCTGTCTTTGGATTGGTGGATACATCTTATTATTGTAATCTATTGTTTATATTCTATGAGGGTTGTTGACGTCAACCACCTGTATTCAATGGAGAGAGATGCTAAGCTACTAGCATGAATATGCATAGCAATCTGGAGACAACTCCAATAGTGTTTTTATCAAAGTTGTCGATATGTCACGTGTCCACGTAACAACTTAATCATTACGAAACTTCTGTTAGATCAAGTAAACCTCACGTAGCAAATAAGCCATTCATTTTGTTGTTGACCAAATTCAACACTTTCCACATTGGGTCGATAATTGTGCCCACTTGGATACAACCTACTGTAGCCTACTGGCATGACCTAGAGAGGTACAACCTACTGTAACCTACTGGCATGACCTAGAGAGTTACAACATACTGTAGCCTACTGGCATGACCTAGAGAGACCCAACCTACTGGAGCCTACTGGCATGACCTAGAGAGTTACAACCTACTGGCATGACCTAGAGAGGTACAACCTACTGTAACCTACTGGCATGACCTAGAGAGTTACAACATACTGTAGCCTACTGGCATGACCTAGAGAGACCCAACCTACTGGAGCCTACTGGCATGACCTAGAGAGTTACAACCTACTGGCATGACCTAGAGAGGTACAACCTACTGTAACCTACTGGCATGACCTAGAGAGATACAACCTACTGTAACCTACTGGCATGACCTAGAGAGATACAACCTACTGTAACCTACTGGCATGACCTAGAGAGGTTCAACCTACTGTAACCTACTGGCATGACCTAGAGAGATACAACCTACTGTAGTCTACTGGCATGACCTAGAGAGATACAACCTACTGTAACCTACTGGCATGACCTAGAGAGTTACAACCTACTGTAACCTACTGGCATGACCTAGAGAGGTACAACCTACTGTAACCTACTGGCATGACCTAGAGAGTTACAAGCTACTGTAACCTACTGGCATGATCTAGAGAGATACAACCTACTGTAACCTACTGGCATGACCTAGAGAGATACAACCTACTGTAGTCTACTGGCATGACCTAGAGAGATACAACCTACTGTAACCTACTGGCATGACCTAGAGAGATACAACCTACTGTAACCTACTGGCATGACCTAGAGAGGTTCAACCTACTGGCATGACCTTGAGAGTTACAACCTACTGTAACCTACTGGCATGACCTAGAGAGATACAACCTACTGTAACCTACTGGCATGACCTAGAGAGGTTCAACCTACTGTAACCTACTGGCATGACCTAGAGAGATACAACCTACTGTAGCCTACTGGCATGACCTAGAGAGTTACAACCTACTGTAACCTACTGGCATGACCTAGAGAGATACAACCTACTGTAGCCTACTGGCATGACCTAGAGAGTTACAACCTACTGTAACCTACTGGCATGACCTAGAGCGTTACAACCTACTGTAACCTACTGGCATGACCTAGAGAGATACAACCTACTGTAACCTACTGGCATGACCTAGAGAGATACAACCTACTGTATTCTTTCTACCAATTGATTGGTTGAAATTTTATGACGTGTATTTGTTCATATAGACACACCCCATGTGTTTAATAAAATCAACTGTATGTGCAGAACTTGAATTGAACTGATGCTTCAAGCATTTGATTAAATAATTAACACAAACAAATTACTTGAGGAAGCCAGAGGTCAATATAACCAGAAGAAAATAACCAATTCCCCACCTGCTGCTGGCCTTCGTTAATTCTGACGTTATGCTCCTGAAGTTTCCGGTAAAATAGGCAAACTTTTTCCATTTCCGTTTGAAGTGCCAATTTATCTTACCATTTCTACCGATCTGCGTGCCAGTTATGAACGAGTTACAACACCTGTTTGGCTCCTCCACTTCCTGGGTCGGTGAAGTGAGGTATTACATTTAAGGATTAAATCATTTAACCTCTATGGGCTAGGTGGGACGCTACGTAACAGCCACTGGCAGCCTGTGGCGCGATTTTCAAAACCTTAAAAATCCTATTACTTCAATTTCTCAAACATATGACTATTTTACAGCTATTTAAAGACAAGACTCTCGTTAATCTAACCACACTGTCCGATTTCAAAAAGGCTTTACAACGAAAGCAAAACATTAGATTATGTCAGCAGAGTACCAAGCCAGAAATAATCAGACACCCATTTTTCAAGCCAGCATATAATGTCACCAAAACCCAGAAGACAGCTAAATGCAGCACTCACCTTTGATGATCGTCATCAGATGACAACCCTAGGACATTATGTTATACAATACATGCATGTTTTGTTCAATCAAGTTCATATTTATATCAAAAACCAGCTTTTTACATTAGCATGTGACGTTCAGAACTAGCATACCCCCCGCAAACTTCCGGGGAATTCGCTAACATTTTACTAAATTACTCACGATAAACGTTCACAAAAAGCATAACAATTATTTTAATAATTATAGATACAGACCTCCTCTATGCACTCGATATGTCCGATTTTAAAATAGCTTTTTGGTGAAAGCACATTTTGCAATATTCTAAGTACATAGCCCAGGCATCACGGGCTCGCTATTTAGACACCCGGCAAGTTTAGCACTCACCATAATCATATTTACTATTATAAAAGTTTGATTACCTTTTGTTGTCTTCGTCAGAATGCACACCCAGGACTGCTACTTCAATAACAAATGTTGGTTTGGTCCAAAATAATCCATCGTTATATCCGAATAGCGGCGTTTTGTTCGTGCGTTCCAGACACTATCCGAAATAGTAAAGAAGTGTCGCGCGCATGGCGCAATTCGTAACAATAAAATTCTAAATATTCCATTACCGTACTTCGAAGCATGTCAACCGCTGTTTAAAATCAATTTTTACGCCATTTTTCTCGTAGAAAAGCGATAATATTCTGACAGGGAATCTCCTTTTCGGCAAACAGAGGAAAAAATCCCAAAGGCGGGGGCGGTCGGGTCACGCGCATAAGCCCAGTGTCCCTTGATCGGCCACTTGAGAAAGGCGATAATGTGTTTCAGCCTGGGGCTGGAATGACGACATTCTGTTTTTCCCGGGCTCTGAGCGCCTATGGACGACGTGGGAAGTGTCACGTTAGAGCAGAGATCCTTAGTAAATGATAGAGATGGAAAAGAAGTTCAAGAAATGGTCAGACAGGCCACTTCCTGTAAAGGAATCTCTCAGGTTTTGAGTTCTGTTATACTCACAGACACCATTCAAACAGTTTTAGAAAATTTAGGGTGTTTTCTATCCATATGTAATAAGTATATGCATATTCTAGTTACTGGGTAGGAGTGGTAACCAGATTAAATCGGGTATGTTTTTTATCCAGCCGTGTCAATACTGCCCCCTAGCCCTAACAGGTTAAGGAATATATCCGAGTCTCACGCTCATCACCTGTGGAATGCGGGGCTTCCAGCGAGGTGTGGATTTAATAGTATGTTGTACCTAGTTTCCCTCCTTCAGGGAACAGTAATTATAGTCACAAATCAAATCAAATGTATTTCTTACATCAGCTGATATCACAAAGTGCTGTACAGAAACCCAGCCTAAAACCTCAAACAGCAAGCAATGCAGGTGTAGAAGCACGGTGGCTAGCAAAAACTCCAGAGAAAGGCCAAAACCTAGGAAGAAACCTAGAGAGGAACCAGGCTATGAGGGGTGGCCAGTCCTCTTCTGGCTGTGCCGGGTGGAGATTATAACAGCACATGGCCAAGATGTTCAAATGTTCATAAATGACCAGCATGGTCAAATAATAATAATCATAGTAGTTGTCGAGGGTGCAACAAGTCAGTAACACAAGAGTAAGTGTCAGTTGGCTTTTTCATAGCCGATCTTTGAGAGTATCTCTACCGCTCCTGCTCTCTAGAGTGTTGAAAACAACAGGTCTTTGACAGGTAGCACCTCCGGTGAACAGGTCAGGGTTCCATAGCTGCAGGCAGAATAGTTTGAACTGGAGCAGCAGCACGGCCAGGTGAACTGGGGACAGCAAGGAGTCATCAAGCCAGGTAGTCCTGAGGCATGGTCCTAGGGCTCAGGTCCTCTGAGAATTAGAGAGAGCATATTTAAATTCACACAGGACACCAGAAAAGACAAGAGAAATACTCCAGATGTGACAGACTGACCCTAGCCCCCGACACATAAACTACTGCAGCATAAATACTGGAGGCTGAGACAGGAGGGGTCAGGAGACACTGTGGCCCCATCTGATGAAACCCCCGGACAGGGCCAAACAGGTAGGATATTACCCCTCCCACTTTGCCAAAGCGCAGCCTCCACACCACTGGAGGGATATCTCCAACCACCAACATACCATCCCGGGACAAGGCCGAGTACAGCCCACAAAGATCTCCGCCACGGCACAGCCCAAGGGGGGCGCCAACCCAGACAGGAAGACAACGTCAGTGACTCAACCCACTCAAGTGACGCACCCCTCCCATGGACGGCATGGAAGAACACCAGTAAGCCAGTGGATTTAATAGTATGTTGTACCTAGTTTCCCTCCTTCAGGGAACAGTAGTTATAGTCATAACGTGTGGATTTAATAGTATGTTGTACCTAGTTTCCCTCCTTCAGGGAACAGTAGTTATAGTCATAACGTTATGCTTGTCATATGATGAACTTTAACTTAAATACTGGATCTTGCTGTCGGACAGTTGTTTTGTATATTCAGACCTCCGAAATGCTCTCTAACTACGTAACATTTAGTGTCTCCTTATGTTACGCTGGGAAAACAGTTTTCATGGGCACAGAAATCCTAAATCATTTCAGTTTACTAAATCCAATGGTTCTAACCGAGAGTCACCTTAACTTTATTGACAACTCCCAAATGGATACTGTCATTAATGCGGTTCTTCAATAATTACACATAATACTTAATACTGTAGCTGTTTAGTTACAGTCACATGTTCAACTATCATCAGCTGATCCAGGAAATCATTTTCTGCATGCCAGTCAAACGTAGTTCTTCATTCATTACACCGGTAAAGACAGTTATGCCGTGCTCCACGTTGGATCCAACATCCCAAACAAATCGATATTTATAATGTGTTATTGTCTACTTGATTTACAGTAGGGTCTCGTTAGTCCGTTTGGAAACGGAGATACTTAGCTCATAATGTGTAGAGAACTGTTCCTTGATGGATAGGCTATTGTACAACACACAGAGCTATTTTCCTTTATTCAGGACATTTAGAATGACAACACATTACAGAGTAGCCTAGTGGGATTATTCACAAAATTATCTGGTGATCAGGTTATGAATTGTCATGACAAAGACATTTTAGTCTCCTTGTTTCACCTAAAATATTAAATGATTTATAGTCCTAGGTCTATGTTGTTGTTAGGTGAAGTTATGGGTCCTACAGTAGGTCTATGTTATTGTTAGGTGAGATTATAGACCATTTTGGCATACACTTAGTGGACAAAACCTCATTGTCAGGCTGATGTCATGCTGATGGAAAACTAGCCAATGAGCATTTTACTGGTTGAAGTCGTTTTTAAATATAAAGTAGTACATTTGACAATAACACAAATATTATATTAAATCAGGACATTCAAACGAGCCTTACAATTATAATCCAAAGTAGTGTCAAATGATAATAATAATCATAATCAACCTGTAAATGGAGGCTATTTTTGCTGTCAGCCTATGAGAACTCCCCTGAGTTTCCCTCACGGTGGTGAATTAGTGAATAGACACAGAGCTTAATGTGAGTTTCCTTGAGTAACACTCCTGATCTAGTGCTGTAATATTCAGA
>NW_027675529.1:535000-563224 GCF_965601325.2 Salmo salar | reverse complement strand
CGGTGTGTGTGTGTGTTGTCGGTGTGTGTGTGTTGTCAGTGTGTGTGTGTGTGTGTTGTGTGTGTGTGTGTTGTCGGTGTGTGTGTGTGTGTTGTCGGTGTGTGTGTGTGTGTGTGTGTGTTGTCGGTGTGTGTGTGTGTTGTCGGTGTGTGTGTGTGTGTGTGTTGTCGGTGTGTGTGTGTGTGTGTTGTCGGTGTGTGTGTGTGTGTGTTGTCAGTGTGTGTGTGTGTGTGTTGTCGGTGTGTGTGTGTGTGTGTGTTGTCGGTGTGTGTGTGTGTTGTGTGTTGTCAGTGTGTGTGTGTGTGTGTTGTCGGTGTGTGTGTGTGTGTGTTGTCGGTGTGTGTGTGTGTGTGTGTTGTCAGTGTGTGTGTGTTTGTGTGTTGTCGGTGTGTGTGTGTGTGTGTTGTCTGTGAGTGTGTGTGTGTGTGTTGTCGGTGTGTGTGTGTTGTCGGTGTGTGTGTGTGTGTGTGTTGTCGGTGTGTGTGTGTGTGTGTTGTCGGTGTGTGTGTGTGTTGTCGGTGTGTGTGTGTTTATGTGTTGTCGGTGTGTGTGTGTGTGTTGTCGGTGTGTGTGTGTGTGTGTGTTGTCGGTGTGTGTGTGTGTGTTGTCGGTGTGGGTGTGTTGTCGGTGTGTTTGTGTGTGTGTGTTGTCGGTGTGTGTGAGTGTGTGTTGTCGGTGTGTGTGTGTGTGTGTTGTCGATGTGTGTGTGTGTGTTGTCGGTGTGTGTGTGTGTGTGTGTGTGTTGTCGGTGTGTGTGTGTGTGTTTGTTGTGTGTGTGTGTGTTGTCAGTGTGTGTGTGTGTGTGTGTTGTCGGTGTGTGTGTGTGTGTGTTGTCGGTGTGTGTGTGTGTGTGTGTGTGTTGTCGGTGTGTGTATGTGTGTGTGTGTTGTCGGTGTGTGTGTGTGTGTGTTGTCGGTGTGTGTGTTATCGGTGTGTGTGCGTGTGTGTTGTCGGTGTGTGTGTGTGTGTGTGTGTGTGTGTGTTGTCGGTGTGTGTGTGTGTTGTTGGTGTGTGTGTGTGTGTGTGTGTGTGTTGTCGGTGTGTGTGTGTTTATGTGTTGTCGGTGTGTGTGTGTGTGTGTTGTCGGTGTGTGTGTGTGTGTTGTCGGTGTGTGTGTGTGTGTTGTCGGTGTGTGTGTGTGTTGTCGGTGTGTGTGTGTGTGTGTGTGTTGTCGGTGTGTGTGTGTGTTGTCGGTGTGTGTGTGTGTTGTCGGTGTGTGTGTGTGTGTGTTGTCGGTGTGTGTGTGTGTGTGTTGTCAGTGTGTGTGTGTGTGTGTTGTCGGTGTGTGTGTGTGTTGTCGGTGTGTGTGTGTGTTGTGTGTGTGTGTGTTGTCGGTGTGTGTGTTGTCCGAGTGTGTGTGTGTGTGTGTGTGTGTGTGTGTGTGTGTTGTCGGTGTGTGTGTGTTGTCGGTGTGTGTGTGTGTGTGTGTGTTGTCGGTGTGTGTGTGTGTGTGTGTGTTGTCGGTGTGTGTGTGTGTGTGTGTGTTGTCAGTGTGTGTGTGTGTGTGTGTGTTGTCGGTGTGTGTGTGTGTGTGTTGTCGGTGTGTGTGTGTGTGTGTGTGTGTTGTCGGTGTGTGTGTGTTGTCGGTGTGTGTGTGTGTGTTGTCGGTGTGTGTGTGTGTGTGTTGTCAGTGTGTGTGTGTGTGTGTTGTCGGTGTGTGTGTGTGTGTGTTGTCGGTGTGTGTGTGTGTTGTCGGTGTGTGTGTGTGTGTGTGTGTGTTGTCGGTGTGTGTGTGTGTTGTCGGTGTGTGTGTGTGTGTGTGTTGTCGGTGTGTGTGTGTGTGTGTTGTCGGTGTGTGTGTGTGTGTGTTGTCAGTGTGTGTGTGTGTGTGTTGTCGGTGTGTGTGTGTGTTGTGTGTTGTCAGTGTGTGTGTGTGTGTGTTGTCGGTGTGTGTGTGTGTTGTCGGTGTGTGTGTGTTGTCGGTGTGTGTGTGTGTGTGTTGTCGGTGTGTGTGTGTGTGTGTTGTGTGTGTGTGTGTGTGTTGTCGGTGTGTGTGTGTGTTGTCGGTGTGTGTGTGTGTGTGTTGTCGGTGTGTGTGTGTGTGTGTGTTGTCAGTGTGTGTGTGTGTGTGTTGTCGGTGTGTGTGTGTGTGTGTTGTCGGTGTGTGTGTGTGTGTTGTGTGTGTGTGTGTTGTCGGTGTGTGTGTTGTCCGAGTGTGTGTGTGTGTGTGTGTGTGTGTTGTCGGTGTGTGTGTGTTGTCGGTGTGTGTGTGTGTGTGTGTGTGTGTTGTCGGTGTGTGTGTGTGTGTGTGTGTGTGTGTTGTCGGTGTGTGTGTGTGTTGTCGGTGTGTGTGTGTGTGTGTTGTCAGTGTGTGTGTGTGTGTGTGTTGTCGGTGTGTGTGTGTTTATGTGTTGTCGGTGTGTGTGTGTGTTGTCGGTGTGTGTGTGTGTGTTGTCGGTGTGTGTGTGTGTGTGTTGTCGGTGTGTGTGTGTGTTGTCGGTGTGTGTGTGTGTGTGTGTGTGTGTGTTGTCGGTGTGTGTGTGTGTTGTCGGTGTGTGTGTGTGTGTTGTCGGTGTGTGTGTGTGTGTGTTGTCGGTGTGTGTGTGTGTGTTGTCAGTGTGTGTGTGTGTGAGTTGTCGGTGTGTGTGTGTGTGTGTGTTGTCGGTGTGTGTGTGTGTGTTGTGTGTTGTCAGTGTGTGTGTGTGTGTGTGTTGTCGGTGTGTGTGTGTGTGTTGTCGGTGTGTGTGTGTGTGTGTTGTCAGTGTGTGTGTGTGTGTGTTGTCGGTGTGTGTGTGTGTGTGTTGTCGGTGTGTGTGTGTGTGTGTGTTGTCGGTGTGTGTGTGTTGTCGGTGTGTGTGTGTGTGTGTGTGTGTGTGTGTTGTCGGTGTGTGTGTGTGTTGTCGGTGTGTGTGTGTGTGTTGTCGGTGTGTGTGTGTGTGTGTTGTCGGTGTGTGTGTGTGTGTTGTCAGTGTGTGTGTGTGTGTGTGTGTGTGTGTGTTGTCGGTGTGTGTGTGTGTTGTGTGTGTGTGTGTTGTCGGTGTGTGTGTTGTCCGAGTGTGTGTGTGTGTGTGTGTGTGTTGTCGGTGTGTGTGTGTTGTCGGTGTGTGTGTGTGTGTGTGTTGTCGGTGTGTGTGTGTGTGTGTGTGTGTGTGTGTGTTGTCGGTGTGTGTGTGTGTGTGTGTGTGTTGTCGGTGTGTGTGTGTGTGTGTGTTGTCAGTGTGTGTGTGTGTGTGTGTGTTGTCGGTGTGTGTGTGTGTGTGTTGTCGGTGTGTGTGTGTGTGTGTGTGTTGTCGGTGTGTGTGTGTTGTCGGTGTGTGTGTGTGTGTGTTGTCGGTGTGTGTGTGTGTGTTGCTGGTTTTTGTGTGTGTGTGTTGTCGATGTGTGTGTGTGTGTTGTCGGTGTGTTTGTGTGTGTGTGTTGTCGGTGTGTGTGTCTGTGTGTTGTAGGTGTGTGTGTGTGTGTTGTGTGTGTGTGTGTGTGTTGTCGGTGTGTGTGTGTGTTGTCGGTGTGTGTGTGTTGTCAGTGTGTGTGTGTGTGTGTTGTGTGTGTGTGTGTTGTCGGTGTGTGTGTGTGTGTTGTCGGTGTGTGTGTGTGTGTGTGTGTTGTCGGTGTGTGTGTGTGTTGTCGGTGTGTGTGTGTGTGTGTGTTGTCGATGTGTGTGTGTGTGTGTTGTCGGTATGTGTGTGTGTGTGTTGTCAGTGTGTGTGTGTGTGTGTTGTCGGTGTGTGTGTGTGTGTGTGTTGTCGGTGTGTGTGTGTGTTGTGTGTTGTCAGTGTGTGTGTGTGTGTGTTGTCGGTGTGTGTGTGTGTGTGTTGTCGGTGTGTG
Organism: Salmo salar; assembly: GCF_965601325.2. NCBI lineage: Eukaryota > Metazoa > Chordata > Actinopteri > Salmoniformes > Salmonidae > Salmo > Salmo salar. Next base: position 559,459 of record NW_027675529.1, on the reverse strand, counting down.
TGTGTGTGTGTGTTGTCAGTGTGTGTGTGTTTGTGTGTTGTCGGTGTGTGTGTGTGTGTGTTGTCGGTGAGTGTGTGTGTGTGTGTTGTCGGTGTGTGTGTGTTGTCGGTGTGTGTGTGTGTGTGTGTTGTCGGTGTGTGTGTGTGTGTGTTGTCGGTGTGTGTGTGTGTTGTCGGTGTGTGTGTGTTTATGTGTTGTCGGTGTGTGTGTGTGTGTGTTGTCGGTGTGTGTGTGTGTGTGTGTTGTCGGTGTGTGTGTGTGTTGTCGGTGTGTGTTTGTGTGTTGTCGGTGTGTGTGTGTGTGTTGTCGGTTTGTGTGTGTGTGTGTGTGTGTTGTCGGTGTGTGTGTGTGTTTTGTCGGTGTGTGTGTGTTGTCGGTGTGTGTTTGTGTGTGTGTTGTCGGTGTGTGTGTGTGTGTGTTGTGGGTGTGTGTGTGTGTGTGTTGTCAGTGTGTGTGTGTGTGTGTTGTCGGTGTGTGTGTGTGTGTGTTGTCGGTGTGTGTGTGTGTGTGTGTTGTCGGTGTGTGTGTGTGTGTTGTCGGTGTGTGTGTGTGTTGTCGGTGTGTGTGTGTGTGTGTTGTCGGTGTGTGTGTGTTGTCGGTGTGTGTGTGTGTGTGTTGTCGGTGTGTGTGTGTGTGTGTTGTCGGTGTGTGTGTGTGTTGTCTGTGTGTGTGTGTGTGTTGTCGGTGTGTGTGTGTTGTCGGTGTGTTGTCGGTGTGTGTGTGTGTGTGTTGTCGGTGTGTGTGTGTGTGTTGTCGGTGTGTGTGTGTGTGTTTTGTGTGTGTGTGTTGTCGGTGTGTGTGTGTTGTCGGTGTGTGTGTGTGTTGTCGGTGTGTGTGTGTGTGTGTGTGTGTTGACGGTGTGTGTGTGTTATCGGTGTGTGTGTGTGTGTGTTGTCGGTGTGTGTGTGTGTGTGTGTTGTCGGTGTGTGTGTGTGTGTGTGTTGTCGGTGTGTGTGTGTGTGTGTTGTCGGTGTGTGTGTGTGTGTGTTGTCGGTGTGTGTGTGTTGTCGTTGTGTGTGTGTGTGTGTGTTGTCGGTGTGTGTGTGTTGTCGGTGTGTGTGTGTGTGTGTGTGTGGTCGGTGTGTGTGTGTGTGTTGTCGGTGTGTGTGTGTGTTGTCGGTGTGTGTGTGTGTGTTGTCGGTGTGTGTGTGTGTGTGTTGTCGGTGTGTGTGTGTGTGTTGTCAGTGTGTGTGTGTGTGTGTTGTGTGTGTGTGTTGTCGGTGTGTGTGTGTGTGTTGTCGGTGTGTGTGTGTGTTGTCGGTGTGTGTGTGTGTGTTGTCGGTGTGTGTGTGTGTTGTCGGTGTGTGTGTGTGTGTGTGTGTGTTATCGGTGTGTGTGTGTGTGTGTGTTGTCGGTGTGTGTGTGTGTTGTCAGTGTGTGTGTGTGTGTGTGTTGTCGGTGTGTGTGTGTTGTCGGTGTGTGTGTGTGTGTGTGTTGTCGGTGTGTGTGTGTTGTCTGTGTGTGTGTGTGTGTTGTCGGTGTGTGTGTGTTGTCGATGTGTGTGTGTGTGTGTTATCGGTGTGTGTGTGTGTGTTGTCGGTGTGTGTGTGTGTGTGTGTGTGTGTGTGTGTGTGTCGGTGTGTGTGTGTGTGTTGTCGGTGTGTGTGTGTGTGTGTTGTCGGTGTGTGTGTGTGTTGTCAGTGTGTGTGTGTGTGTGTGTTGTCGGTGTGTGTGTGTGTGTGTGTTGTCGGTGTGTGTGTGTGTGTTGTGTGTGTGTGTGTTGTCGGTGTGTGTGTTGTCCGAGTGTGTGTGTGTGTGTGTTGTCGGTGTGTGTGTGTGTGTTGCTGGTTTTTGTGTGTGTGTGTTGTCGATGTGTGTGTGTGTGTTGTCGGTGTGTGTGTGTGTGTGTGTGTGTGTGTGTGTTGTCGGTGTGTGTGTGTGTGTGTGTTGTCGGTGTGTTTGTGTGTGTGTGTTGTCGGTGTGTGTGTGTGTGTTGTCGGTGTGTGTGTGTGTGTTGTCGGTGTGTGTGTGTGTGTGTTGTCAGTGTGTGTGTGTGTGTGTTGTCGGTGTGTGTGTGTTTATGTGTTGTCGGTGTGTGTGTGTGTTGTCGGTGTGTGTGTGTGTGTTGTCGGTGTGTGTGTGTTGTCGGTGTGTGTGTGTGTTGTTGGTGTGTGTGTGTGTGTGTGTGTGTGTGTTGTCGGTGTGTGTGTGTGTTGTCGGTGTGTGTGTGTGTGTTGTCGGTGTGTGTGTGTGTGTGTTGTCGGTGTGTGTGTGTGTGTGTTGTCAGTGTTTGTGTGTGTGTGTTGTCGGTGTGTGTGTGTGTGTGTTGTCGGGGTGTGTGTGTGTGTTGTGTGTGTGTGTGTTGTCGGTGTGTGTGTTGTCCGAGTGTGTGTGTGTGTGTTGTCGGTGTGTGTGTGTGTGTTGCTGATTTTTGTGTGTGTGTGTTGTCGATGTGTGTGTGTGTGTTGTCGGTGTGTGTGTGTGTGTGTGTGTGTGTGTGTGTCGGTGTGTGTGTGTGTGTGTGTTGTCGGTGTGTTTGTGTGTGTGTGTTGTCGGTGTGTGTGTGTGTGTGTTGTCGGTATGTGTGTGTGTGTGTTGTCGGTGTGTGTGTGTGTGTGTGTGTTGTCGGTGTGTGTGTGTTGTCGGTGTGTGTGTGTGTGTGTTGTCGGTGTGTGTGTGTGTGTGTTGTCGGTGTGTGTGTGTGTTGTCGGTGTGTGTGTGTGTGTTGTCGGTGTGTGTGTGTGTTGTCGGTGTGTGTGTGTGTGTGTTGTCGGTGTGTGTGTGTGTTGTGTGTGTGTGTGTTGTCGGTGTGTGTGTGTGTGTGTTGTCGGTGTGTGTGTGTGTGTGTTGTCGGTGTGTGTGTGTGTGTTGTCGGTGTGTGTGTGTGTGTGTGTTGTCGGTGTGTGTGTGTGTGTGTGTGTGTGTGTGTGTGTGTGTTATCGGTGTGTGTGTGTGTGTGTGTTGTCGGTGTGTGTGTGTTTGTGTGTTGTCGGTGTGTGAGTGTGTGTGTTGTCGGTGTGTGTGTGTTGTCGGTGTGTGTGTGTGTGTGTGTTGTCGGTGTGTGTGTGTTGTCGGTGTGTGTGTGTGTGTTGTCGGTGTGTGTGTGTTGTCGATGTGTGTGTGTGTGTGTGTTATCGGTGTGTGTGTGTGTGTGTTGTCGGTGTGTGTGTGTGTGTGTGTGTGTGTGTGTTGTCGGTGTGTGTGTGTGTGTTGTCGGTGTGTGTGTGTTGTCGGTGTGTGTGTGTTGTCGGTGTGTGTGTGTGTGTGTTGTCGGTGTGTGTGTGTTGTCGATGTGTGTGTGTGTGTGTGTTATCGGTGTGTGTGTGTGTGTGTTGTCGGTGTGTGTGTGTGTGTGTGTGTGTGTTCTCGGTGTGTGTGTGTGTGTTGTCGGTGTGTGTGTGTGTGTTGTCGGTGTGTGTGTGTGTGGTCGGTGTGTTTGTGTGTGTGTGTTGTCGGTGTGTGTGTGTGTGTTGTCGGTGTGTGTGTGTGTGTTGTCGGTGTGTGTGTGTGTGTGTTGTCAGTGTGTGTGTGTGTGTGTTGTCGGTGTGTGTGTGTTTATGTGTTGTCGGTGTGTGTGTGTGTGTTGTCGGTGTGTGTGTGTGTGTGTTGTCGGTGTGTGTGTGTGTGTGGTCGGTGTGTTTGTGTGTGTGTGTTGTCGGTGTGTGTGTGTTGTCGGTGTGTGTGTGTGTGTTGTCGGTGTGTGTGTGTGTTGTCAGTGTGTGTGTGTGTGTGTTGTCGGTGTGTGTGTGTTTATGTGTTGTCGGTGTGTGTGTTTGTGTGTGTTGTCGGTGTGTGTGTGTGTGTTGTCGGTGTGTGTGTGTGTGTTGTCGGTGTGTGTGTGTGTTGTCGGTGTGTGTGTGTGTGTGTGTGTGTGTGTGTGTGTTGTCGGTGTGTGTGTGTGTTGTCGGTGTGTGTGTGTGTGTTGTCGGTGTGTGTGTGTGTGTGTTGTCGGTGTGTGTGTGTGTGTGTTGTCAGTGTGTGTGTGTGTGTGTTGTCGGTGTGTGTGTGTGTGTGTTGTCGGTGTGTGTGTGTGTGTGTTGTGTGTGTGTGTGTTGTCGGTGTGTGTGTTGTCCGAGTGTGTGTGTGTGTGTGTTGTCGGTGTGTGTGTGTGTGTTGCTGGTTTTTGTGTGTGTGTGTTGTCAATGTGTGTGTGTGTGTTGTCGGTGTGTGTGTGTGTGTGTGTGTGTGTGTGTTGTCGGTGTGTGTGTGTGTGTGTTGTCGGTGTGTTTGTGTGTGTGTGTTGTCGGTGTGTGTGTGTGTGTGTTGTCGGTGTGTGTGTGTGTTGTCGGTGTGTGTGTGTGTGTGTGTGTGTTGTCGGTGTGTGTGTGTTGTCGGTGTGTGTGTGTGTGTGTTGTCGGTGTGTGTGTGTGTGTGTGTTGTCGGTGTGTGTGTGTGTTGTCGGTGTGTGTGTGTGTGTTGTCGGTGTGTGTGTGTGTGTGTTGTCGGTGTGTGTGTGTGTTGTCAGTGTGTGTGTGTGTGTGTTGTGTGTGTGTGTGTTGTCGGTGTGTGTGTGTGTGTGTTGTCGGTGTTTGTGTGTGTTGTCGGTGTGTGTGTGTGTGTTGTCGGTGTGTGTGTGTGTTGTCGGTGTGTGTGTGTGTGTGTGTGTGTGTGTGTTATCGGTGTGTGTGTGTGTGTGTTGTCGGTGTGTGTGTGTGTGTGTGTTGTCAGTGTGTGTGTGTGTGTGTTGTCGGTGTGTGTGTGTTGTCGGTGTGTGTGTGTGTGTGTGTTGTCGGTGTGTGTGTGTTGTCTGTGTGTGTGTGTGTGTTGTCGGTGTGTGTGTGTTGTCGATGTGTGTGTGTGTGTGTTATCGGTGTGTGTGTGTGTGTTGTCGGTGTGTGTGTGTGTGTTGTCGGTGTGTGTGTGTGTGTGTTGTCGGTGTGTGTGTGTGTGTGTTGTCAGTGTGTGTGTGTGTGTGTTGTCGGTGTGTGTGTGTGTGTGTTGTCGGTGTGTGTGTGTGTGTTGTGTGTGTGTGTGTTGTCGGTGTGTGTGTTGTCCGAGTGTGTGTGTGTGTGTGTTGTCGGTGTGTGTGTGTGTGTTGCTGGTTTTTGTGTGTGTGTGTTTTCGATGTGTGTGTGTGTGTTGTCGGTGTGTGTGTGTGTGTGTGTGTGTGTTGTCGGTGTGTGTGTGTGTGTGTGTTGTCGGTGTGTTTGTGTGTGTGTGTTGTCGGTGTGTGTGTGTGTGTTGTCGGTGTGTGTGTGTGTGTTGTCGGTGTGTGTGTGTGTGTGTTGTCAGTGTGTGTGTGTGTGTGTGTGTTGTCGGTGTGTGTGTGTTTATGTGTTGTCGGTGTGTATGTGTGTTGTCGGTGTGTGTGTGTGTGTTGTCGGTGTGTGTGTGTTGTCGGTGTGTGTGTGTGTTGTCGGTGTGTGTGTGTGTGTGTGTGGTGTGTGTGTGTTGTCGGTGTGTGTGTGTGTTGTCGGTGTGTGTGTGTGTGTTGTCGGTGTGTGTGTGTTTGTGTTGTCGGTGTGTGTGTGTGTGTGTTGTCAGTGTGTGTGTGTGTGTGTTGTCGGTGTGTGTGTGTGTGTGTTGTCGGTGTGTGTGTGTGTGTTGTGTGTGTGTGTGTTGTCGGTGTGTGTGTTGTCCGAGTGTGTGTGTGTGTGTTGTCGGTGTGTGTGTGTGTGTTGCTGGTTTTTGTGTGTGTGTGTTGTCGATGTGTGTGTGTGTGTTGTCGGTGTGTGTGTGTGTGTGTGTGTGTGTGTGTGTGTGTCGGTGTGTGTGTGTGTGTGTGTTGTCGGTGTGTTTGTGTGTGTGTGTTGTCGGTGTGTGTGTGTGTGTGTTGTCGGTATGTGTGTGTGTGTGTTGTCGGTGTGTGTGTGTGTGTGTGTGTTGTCGGTGTGTGTGTGTTGTCGGTGTGTGTGTGTGTGTGTTGTCGGTGTGTGTGTGTGTGTGTTGTCGGTGTGTGTGTGTGTTGTCGGTGTGTGTGTGTGTGTTGTCGGTGTGTGTGTGTGTTGTCGGTGTGTGTGTGTGTGTGTTGTCGGTGTGTGTGTGTGTGTGTTGTGTGTGTGTGTGTTGTCGGTGTGTGTGTGTGTGTGTTGTCGGTGTGTGTGTGTGTGTGTTGTCGGTGTGTGTGTGTGTGTTGTCGGTGTGTGTGTGTGTGTGTGTTGTCGGTGTGTGTGTGTGTGTGTGTGTGTGTTTTATCGGTGTGTGTGTGTGTGTGTTGTCGGTGTGTGTGTGTGTGTTGTCGGTGTGTGAGTGTGTGTGTTGTCGGTGTGTGTGTGTTGTCGGTGTGTGTGTGTGTGTTGTCGGTGTGTGTGTGTTGTCGGTGTGTGTGTGTGTGTTGTCGGTGTGTGTGTGTTGTCGATGTGTGTGTGTGTGTGTGTTATCGGTGTGTGTGTGTGTGTGTTGTCGGTGTGTGTGTGTGTGTGTTTGTGTGTGTGTGTTGTCGGTGTGTGTGTGTGTGTTGTCGGTGTGTGTGTGTTGTCGGTGTGTGTGTGTTGTCGGTGTGTGTGTGTGTGTGTTGTCGGTGTGTGTGTGTTGTCGATGTGTGTGTGTGTTATCGGTGTGTGTGTGTGTGTGTTGTCGGTGTGTGTGTGTGTGTGTGTGTGTGTGTGTGTTGTCGGTGTGTGTGTGTGTGTTGTCGGTGTGTGTGTGTGTGGTCGGTGTGTTTGTGTGTGTGTGTTGTCGGTGTGTGTGTGTGTGTTGTCGGTGTGTGTGTGTGTGTGTTGTCGGTGTGTGTGTGTGTTGTCAGTGTGTGTGTGTGTGTGTTGTCGGTGTGTGTGTGTTTATGTGTTGTCGGTGTGTGTGTGTGTTGTCGGTGTGTGTGTGTGTGTTGTCGGTGTGTGTGTGTTGTCGGTGTGTGTGTGTGTGTTGTCGGTGTGTGTGTGTGTGTGTGTGTGTGTGTGTGTTGTCGGTGTGTGTGTGTGTTGTCGGTGTGTGTGTGTGTGTTGTCGGTGTGTGTGTGTGTGTGTTGTCGGTGTGTGTGTGTGTTGTCAGTGTGTGTGTGTGTGTGTTGTCGGTGTGTGTGTGTGTGTGTTGTCGGTGTGTGTGTGTGTGTTGTGTGTGTGTGTGTTGTCGGTGTGTGTGTTGTCCGAGTGTGTGTGTGTGTGTTGTCGGTGTGTGTGTGTGTGTTGCTGGTTTTTGTGTGTGTGTGTTGTCGATGTGTGTGTGTGTGTTGTCGGTGTGTGTGTGTGTGTGTGTGTGTGTTGTCGGTGTGTGTGTGTGTGTGTGTTGTCGGTGTGTTTGTGTGTGTGTGTTGTCGGTGTGTGTGTGTGTGTGTTGTCGGTATGTGTGTGTGTGTGTTGTCGGTGTGTGTGTGTGTGTGTGTGTTGTCGGTGTGTGTGTGTTGTCGGTGTGTGTGTGTGTGTGTTGTCGGTGTGTGTGTGTGTGTGTTGTCGGTGTGTGTGTGTGTTGTCGGTGTGTGTGTGTGTGTGTTGTCGGTGTGTGTGTGTGTGTTGTGTGTGTGTGTGTTGTCGGTGTGTGTGTTGTCCGAGTGTGTGTGTGTGTGTGTTGTCGGTGTGTGTGTGTGTGTTGCTGGTTTTTGTGTGTGTGTGTTGTCGATGTGTGTGTGTGTGTTGTCGGTGTGTGTGTGTGTGTGTGTGTGTGTGTGTTGTCGGTGTGTGTGTGTGTGTGTGTTGTCGGTGTGTTTGTGTGTGTGTGTTGTCGGTGTGTGTGTGTGTGTGTTGTCGGTATGTGTGTGTGTGTGTTGTCGGTGTGTGTGTGTGTGTGTGTGTTGTCGGTGTGTGTGTGTTGTCGGTGTGTGTGTGTCTGTGTTGTCGGTGTGTGTGTGTGTGTGTTGTCGGTGTGTGTGTGTGTTGTCGGTGTGTGTGTGTGTGTTGTCGGTGTGTGTGTGTTGTCGGTGTGTGTGTGTGTTGTCGGTGTGTGTGTGTGTGTGTGTGTGTGTGTGTTGTCGGTGTGTGTGTGTGTTGTCGGTGTGTGTGTGTGTGTTGTCGGTGTGTGTGTGTTTGTGTTGTCGGTGTGTGTGTGTGTGTGTTGTCAGTGTGTGTGTGTGTGTGTTGTCGGTGTGTGTGTGTGTGTGTTGTCGGTGTGTGTGTGTGTGTTGTGTGTGTGTGTGTTGTCGGTGTGTGTGTTGTCCGAGTGTGTGTGTGTGTGTTGTCGGTGTGTGTGTGTGTGTTGCTGGTTTTTGTGTGTGTGTGTTGTCGATGTGTGTGTGTGTGTTGTCGGTGTGTGTGTGTGTGTGTGTGTGTGTGTTGTCGGTGTGTGTGTGTGTGTGTGTTGTCGGTGTGTTTGTGTGTGTGTGTTGTCGGTGTGTGTGTGTGTGTGTTGTCGGTATGTGTGTGTGTGTGTTGTCGGTGTGTGTGTGTGTGTGTGTGTTGTCGGTGTGTGTGTGTTGTCGGTGTGTGTGTGTGTGTGTTGTCGGTGTGTGTGTGTGTGTGTTGTCGGTGTGTGTGTGTGTTGTCGGTGTGTGTGTGTGTGTTGTCGGTGTGTGTGTGTGTTGTCGGTGTGTGTGTGTGTGTGTTGTCGGTGTGTGTGTGTGTGTGTTGTGTGTGTGTGTGTTGTCGGTGTGTGTGTGTGTGTGTTGTCGGTGTGTGTGTGTGTGTGTTGTCGGTGTGTGTGTGTGTGTTGTCGGTGTGTGTGTGTGTGTGTTGTCGGTGTGTGTGTGTGTGTGTGTGTGTGTTTTATCGGTGTGTGTGTGTGTGTGTTGTCGGTGTGTGTGTGTGTGTTGTCGGTGTGTGAGTGTGTGTGTTGTCGGTGTGTGTGTGTTGTCGGTGTGTGTGTGTGTGTTGTCGGTGTGTGTGTGTTGTCGGTGTGTGTGTGTGTGTTGTCGGTGTGTGTGTGTTGTCGATGTGTGTGTGTGTGTGTGTTATCGGTGTGTGTGTGTGTGTGTTGTCGGTGTGTGTGTGTGTGTGTTTGTGTGTGTGTGTTGTCGGTGTGTGTGTGTGTGTTGTCGGTGTGTGTGTGTTGTCGGTGTGTGTGTGTTGTCGGTGTGTGTGTGTGTGTGTTGTCGGTGTGTGTGTGTTGTCGATGTGTGTGTGTGTTATCGGTGTGTGTGTGTGTGTGTTGTCGGTGTGTGTGTGTGTGTGTGTGTGTGTGTGTTGTCGGTGTGTGTGTGTGTGTTGTCGGTGTGTGTGTGTGTGGTCGGTGTGTTTGTGTGTGTGTGTTGTCGGTGTGTGTGTGTGTGTTGTCGGTGTGTGTGTGTGTGTGTTGTCGGTGTGTGTGTGTGTTGTCAGTGTGTGTGTGTGTGTGTTGTCGGTGTGTGTGTGTTTATGTGTTGTCGGTGTGTGTGTGTGTTGTCGGTGTGTGTGTGTGTGTTGTCGGTGTGTGTGTGTTGTCGGTGTGTGTGTGTGTGTTGTCGGTGTGTGTGTGTGTGTGTGTGTGTGTGTGTGTTGTCGGTGTGTGTGTGTGTTGTCGGTGTGTGTGTGTGTGTTGTCGGTGTGTGTGTGTGTGTGTTGTCGGTGTGTGTGTGTGTTGTCAGTGTGTGTGTGTGTGTGTTGTCGGTGTGTGTGTGTGTGTGTTGTCGGTGTGTGTGTGTGTGTTGTGTGTGTGTGTGTTGTCGGTGTGTGTGTTGTCCGAGTGTGTGTGTGTGTGTTGTCGGTGTGTGTGTGTGTGTTGCTGGTTTTTGTGTGTGTGTGTTGTCGATGTGTGTGTGTGTGTTGTCGGTGTGTGTGTGTGTGTGTGTGTGTGTTGTCGGTGTGTGTGTGTGTGTGTGTTGTCGGTGTGTTTGTGTGTGTGTGTTGTCGGTGTGTGTGTGTGTGTGTTGTCGGTATGTGTGTGTGTGTGTTGTCGGTGTGTGTGTGTGTGTGTGTGTTGTCGGTGTGTGTGTGTTGTCGGTGTGTGTGTGTGTGTGTTGTCGGTGTGTGTGTGTGTGTGTTGTCGGTGTGTGTGTGTGTTGTCGGTGTGTGTGTGTGTGTGTTGTCGGTGTGTGTGTTGTCCGAGTGTGTGTGTGTGTGTGTTGTCGGTGTGTGTGTGTGTGTTGCTGGTTTTTGTGTGTGTGTGTTGTCGATGTGTGTGTGTGTGTTGTCGGTGTGTGTGTGTGTGTGTGTGTGTGTGTTGTCGGTGTGTGTGTGTGTGTGTGTTGTCGGTGTGTTTGTGTGTGTGTGTTGTCGGTGTGTGTGTGTGTGTGTTGTCGGTATGTGTGTGTGTGTGTTGTCGGTGTGTGTGTGTGTGTGTGTGTTGTCGGTGTGTGTGTGTTGTCGGTGTGTGTGTGTGTGTGTTGTCGGTGTGTGTGTGTGTGTGTTGTCGGTGTGTGTGTGTGTTGTCGGTGTGTGTGTGTGTGTTGTCGGTGTGTGTGTGTGTTGTCGGTGTGTGTGTGTGTGTGTTGTCGGTGTGTGTGTGTGTGTGTTGTGTGTGTGTGTGTTGTCGGTGTGTGTGTGTGTGTGTTGTCGGTGTGTGTGTGTGTGTGTTGTCGGTGTGTGTGTGTGTGTTGTCGGTGTGTGTGTGTGTGTGTGTTGTCGGTGTGTGTGTGTGTGTGTGTGTGTGTGTTATCGGTGTGTGTGTGTGTGTGTTGTCGGTGTGTGTGTGTGTGTGTGTGTTGTCGGTGTGTGAGTGTGTGTGTTGTCGGTGTGTGTGTGTTGTCGGTGTGTGTGTGTGTGTGTGTTGTCGGTGTGTGTGTGTTGTCGGTGTGTGTGTGTGTGTTGTCGGTGTGTGTGTGTTGTCGGTGTGTGTGTGTTGTCGTGTGTGTGTGTGTGTGTGTTATCGGTGTGTGTGTGTGTGTGTTGTCGGTGTGTGTGTGTGTGTGTTTGTGTGTGTGTGTTGTCGGTGTGTGTGTGTGTGTTGTCGGTGTGTGTGTGTTGTCGGTGTGTGTGTGTTGTCGGTGTGTGTGTGTGTGTGTTGTCGGTGTGTGTGTGTTGTCGATGTGTGTGTGTGTTGTCGGTGTGTGTGTGTGTGTGTTGTCGGTGTGTGTGTGTGTGTGTGTGTGTGTGTGTGTGTTGTCGGTGTGTGTGTGTGTGTTGTCGGTGTGTGTGTGTGTGGTCGGTGTGTTTGTGTGTGTGTGTTGTCGGTGTGTGTGTGTGTGTTGTCGGTGTGTGTGTGTGTGTGTTGTCGGTGTGTGTGTGTGTGTGTCGTGTGTGTGTGTGTGTGTTGTCGGTGTGTGTGTGTTTATGTGTTGTCGGTGTGTGTGTGTGTTGTCGGTGTGTGTGTGTGTGTTGTCGGTGTGTGTGTGTTGTCGGTGTGTGTGTGTGTGTTGTCGGTGTGTGTGTGTGTGTGTGTGTGTGTGTGTTGTCGGTGTGTGTGTGTGTTGTCGGTGTGTGTGTGTGTGTTGTCGGTGTGTGTGTGTGTGTGTTGTCGGTGTGTGTGTGTGTGTGTCAGTGTGTGTGTGTGTGTGTTGTCGGTGTGTGTGTGTGTGTGTTGTCGGTGTGTGTGTGTGTGTTGTGTGTGTGTGTGTTGTCGGTGTGTGTGTTGTCGAGTGTGTGTGTGTGTGTTGTCGGTGTGTGTGTGTGTGTTGCTGGTTTTTGTGTGTGTGTGTTGTCGATGTGTGTGTGTGTGTTGTCGGTGTGTGTGTGTGTGTGTGTGTGTGTTGTCGGTGTGTGTGTGTGTGTGTGTTGTCGGTGTGTTTGTGTGTGTGTGTTGTCGGTGTGTGTGTGTGTGTGTTGTCGGTATGTGTGTGTGTGTGTTGTCGGTGTGTGTGTGTGTGTGTGTGTTGTCGGTGTGTGTGTGTTGTCGGTGTGTGTGTGTGTGTGTTGTCGGTGTGTGTGTGTGTGTGTTGTCGGTGTGTGTGTGTGTTGTCGGTGTGTGTGTGTGTGTGTTGTCGGTGTGTGTGTGTGTGTTGTGTGTGTGTGTGTTGTCGGTGTGTGTGTTGTCGAGTGTGTGTGTGTGTGTGTTGTCGGTGTGTGTGTGTGTGTTGCTCGGTTTGTGTGTGTGTGTGTTGTCGGTGTGTGTGTGTGTGTTGTCGGTGTGTGTGTGTGTGTGTGTGTGTGTGTGTTGTCGGTGTGTGTGTGTGTGTGTGTTGTCGGTGTGTTTGTGTGTGTGTGTTGTCGGTGTGTGTGTGTGTGTGTTGTCGGTTGTGTGTGTGTGTGTTGTCGGTGTGTGTGTGTGTGTGTGTGTTGTCGGTGTGTGTGTGTTGTCGGTGTGTGTGTGTGTGTTGTCGGTGTGTGTGTGTGTGTGTTGTCGGTGTGTGTGTGTGTTGTCGGTGTGTGTGTGTGTGTTGTCGGTGTGTGTGTGTTGTCGGTGTGTGTGTGTGTTGTCGGTGTGTGTGTGTGTGTGTGTGTGTGTGTTGTCGGTGTGTGTGTGTGTTGTCGGTGTGTGTGTGTGTGTTGTCGGTGTGTGTGTGTGTGTGTTGTCGGTGTGTGTGTGTGTGTGTTGTCAGTGTGTGTGTGTGTGTGTTGTCGGTGTGTGTGTGTGTGTGTTGTCGGTGTGTGTGTGTGTGTTGTGTGTGTGTGTGTTGTCGGTGTGTGTGTTGTCCGAGTGTGTGTGTGTGTGTTGTCGGTGTGTGTGTGTGTGTTGCTGGTTTTTGTGTGTGTGTGTTGTCGATGTGTGTGTGTGTGTTGTCGGTGTGTGTGTGTGTGTGTGTGTGTGTGTTGTCGGTGTGTGTGTGTGTGTGTGTTGTCGGTGTGTTTGTGTGTGTGTGTTGTCGGTGTGTGTGTGTGTGTGTTGTCGGTATGTGTGTGTGTGTGTTGTCGGTGTGTGTGTGTGTGTGTGTGTTGTCGGTGTGTGTGTGTTGTCGGTGTGTGTGTGTGTGTGTTGTCGGTGTGTGTGTGTGTGTGTTGTCGGTGTGTGTGTGTGTTGTCGGTGTGTGTGTGTGTGTTGTCGGTGTGTGTGTGTGTTGTCGGTGTGTGTGTGTGTGTGTTGTCGGTGTGTGTGTGTGTGTGTTGTGTGTGTGTGTGTTGTCGGTGTGTGTGTGTGTGTGTTGTCGGTGTGTGTGTGTGTGTGTTGTCGGTGTGTGTGTGTGTGTTGTCGGTGTGTGTGTGTGTGTGTTGTCGGTGTGTGTGTGTGTGTGTGTGTGTGTGTTATCGGTGTGTGTGTGTGTGTGTTGTCGGTGTGTGTGTGTGTGTTGTCGGTGTGTGAGTGTGTGTGTTGTCGGTGTGTGTGTGTTGTCGGTGTGTGTGTGTGTGTTGTCGGTGTGTGTGTGTTGTCGGTGTGTGTGTGTGTGTTGTCGGTGTGTGTGTGTTGTCGATGTGTGTGTGTGTGTGTGTTATCGGTGTGTGTGTGTGTGTGTTGTCGGTGTGTGTGTGTGTGTGTGTGTGTGTGTGTGTGTTGTCGGTGTGTGTGTGTGTGTTGTCGGTGTGTGTGTGTTGTCGGTGTGTGTGTGTTGTCGGTGTGTGTGTGTGTGTGTTGTCGGTGTGTGTGTGTTGTCGATGTGTGTGTGTGTTATCGGTGTGTGTGTGTGTGTGTTGTCGGTGTGTGTGTGTGTGTGTGTGTGTGTGTGTGTTGTCGGTGTGTGTGTGTGTGTTGTCGGTGTGTGTGTGTGTGGTCGGTGTGTTTGTGTGTGTGTGTTGTCGGTGTGTGTGTGTGTGTTGTCGGTGTGTGTGTGTGTGTGTTGTCGGTGTGTGTGTGTGTTGTCAGTGTGTGTGTGTGTGTGTTGTCGGTGTGTGTGTGTTTATGTGTTGTCGGTGTGTGTGTGTGTTGTCGGTGTGTGTGTGTGTGTTGTCGGTGTGTGTGTGTTGTCGGTGTGTGTGTGTGTGTTGTCGGTGTGTGTGTGTGTGTGTGTGTGTGTGTGTGTTGTCGGTGTGTGTGTGTGTTGTCGGTGTGTGTGTGTGTGTTGTCGGTGTGTGTGTGTGTGTGTTGTCGGTGTGTGTGTGTGTTGTCAGTGTGTGTGTGTGTGTGTTGTCGGTGTGTGTGTGTGTGTGTTGTCGGTGTGTGTGTGTGTGTTGTGTGTGTGTGTGTTGTCGGTGTGTGTGTTGTCGAGTGTGTGTGTGTGTGTTGTCGGTGTGTGTGTGTGTGTTGCTGGTTTGTGTGTGTGTGTGTTGTCGATGTGTGTGTGTGTGTTGTCGGTGTGTGTGTGTGTGTGTGTGTGTGTTGTCGGTGTGTGTGTGTGTGTGTGTTGTCGGTGTGTTTGTGTGTGTGTGTTGTCGGTGTGTGTGTGTGTGTGTTGTCGGTATGTGTGTGTGTGTGTTGTCGGTGTGTGTGTGTGTGTGTGTGTTGTCGGTGTGTGTGTGTTGTCGGTGTGTGTGTGTGTGTGTTGTCGGTGTGTGTGTGTGTGTGTTGTCGGTGTGTGTGTGTGTTGTCGGTGTGTGTGTGTGTGTGTTGTCGGTGTGTGTGTTGTCCGAGTGTGTGTGTGTGTGTGTTGTCGGTGTGTGTGTGTGTGTTGCTGGTTTTTGTGTGTGTGTGTTGTCGATGTGTGTGTGTGTGTTGTCGGTGTGTGTGTGTGTGTGTGTGTGTGTGTTGTCGGTGTGTGTGTGTGTGTGTGTTGTCGGTGTGTTTGTGTGTGTGTGTTGTCGGTGTGTGTGTGTGTGTGTTGTCGGTATGTGTGTGTGTGTGTTGTCGGTGTGTGTGTGTGTGTGTGTGTTGTCGGTGTGTGTGTGTTGTCGGTGTGTGTGTGTGTGTGTTGTCGGTGTGTGTGTGTGTGTGTTGTCGGTGTGTGTGTGTGTTGTCGGTGTGTGTGTGTGTGTTGTCGGTGTGTGTGTGTGTTGTCGGTGTGTGTGTGTGTGTGTTGTCGGTGTGTGTGTGTGTGTGTTGTGTGTGTGTGTGTTGTCGGTGTGTGTGTGTGTGTGTTGTCGGTGTGTGTGTGTGTGTGTTGTCGGTGTGTGTGTGTGTGTTGTCGGTGTGTGTGTGTGTGTGTGTTGTCGGTGTGTGTGTGTGTGTGTGTGTGTGTGTTATCGGTGTGTGTGTGTGTGTGTTGTCGGTGTGTGTGTGTGTGTGTGTGTGTCGGTGTGTGAGTGTGTGTGTTGTCGGTGTGTGTGTGTTGTCGGTGTGTGTGTGTGTGTGTGTTGTCGGTGTGTGTGTGTTGTCGGTGTGTGTGTGTGTGTTGTCGGTGTGTGTGTGTTGTCGGTGTGTGTGTGTTGTCGGTGTGTGTGTGTGTGTGTTGTCGGTGTGTGTGTGTTGTCGATGTGTGTGTGTGTGTGTGTTATCGGTGTGTGTGTGTGTGTGTTGTCGGTGTGTGTGTGTGTGTGTGTGTGTGTTGTCGGTGTGTGTGTGTGTGTTGTCGGTGTGTGTGTGTGTGTGTTGTCGGTGTGTGTGTGTGTGGTCGGTGTGTTTGTGTGTGTGTGTTGTCGGTGTGTGTGTGTGTGTTGTCGGTGTGTGTGTGTGTGTGTTGTCGGTGTGTGTGTGTGTGTGTTGTCAGTGTGTGTGTGTGTGTTGTCGGTGTGTGTGTGTTTATGTGTTGTCGGTGTGTGTGTGTGTTGTCGGTGTGTGTGTGTGTGTTGTCGGTGTGTGTGTGTGTGTTGTCGGTGTGTGTGTGTGTGTGTGTGTGTTGTCGGTGTGTGTGTGTGTTGTCGGTGTGTGTGTGTGTGTTGTCGGTGTGTGTGTGTGTGTGTTGTCGGTGTGTGTGTGTGTGTGTTGTCAGTGTGTGTGTGTGTGTGTTGTCGGTGTGTGTGTGTGTGTGTTGTCGGTGTGTGTGTGTGTGTTGTGTGTGTGTGTGTTGTCGGTGTGTGTGTTGTCTGAGTGTGTGTGTGTGTGTTGTCGGTGTGTGTGTGTGTGTTGCTGGTTTTTGTGTGTGTGTGTTGTCGATGTGTGTGTGTGTGTTGTCGGTGTGTGTGTGTGTGTGTGTGTGTGTTGTCGGTGTGTGTTGTCGATGTGTGTGTGTGTGTTGTCGGTGTGTTTGTGTGTGTGTGTTGTCGGTGTGTGTGTGTGTGTGTTGTCGGTATGTGTGTGTGTGTGTTGTCGGTGTGTGTGTGTGTGTGTGTGTTGTCGGTGTGTGTGTGTTGTCGGTGTGTGTGTGTGTGTGTGTTGTCGCTGTGTGTGTGTGTGTGTTGTCGGTGTGTGTGTGTGTTGTCGGTGTGTGTGTGTGTGTTGTCGGTGTGTGTGTGTGTTGTCGGTGTGTGTGTGTGTGTGTTGTCGGTGTGTGTGTGTGTGTGTTGTGTGTGTGTGTGTTGTCGGTGTGTGTGTGTGTTGTCGGTGTGTGTGTGTGTGTGTTGTCGGTGTGTGTGTGTGTGTTGTCGGTGTGTGTGTGTGTGTGTGTTGTCGGTGTGTGTGTGTGTGTGTGTGTGTGTTATCGGTGTGTGTGTGTGTGTGTTGTCGGTGTGTGTGTGTGTGTGTGTTGTCGGGGTGTGAGTGTGTGTGTTGTCGGTGTGTGTGTGTTGTCGGTGTGTGTGTGTGTGTGTGTGTGTTGTCGGTGTGTGTGTGTTGTCGGTGTGTGTGTGTGTGTTGTCGGTGTGTGTGTGTTGTCGATGTGTGTGTGTGTGTGTGTTATCGGTGTGTGTGTGTGTGTGTTGTCGGTGTGTGTGTGTGTGTGTTGTCGGTATGTGTGTGTGTGTGTTGTCGGTGTGTGTGTGTGTGTGTGTGTGTTGTCGGTGTGTGTGTGTTGTCGGTGTGTGTGTGTGTGTGTTGTCGGTGTGTGTGTGTGTGTGTTGTCGGTGTGTGTGTGTGTTGTCGGTGTGTGTGTGTGTGTTGTCGGTGTGTGTGTGTGTTGTCGGTGTGTGTGTGTGTGTGTTGTCGGTGTGTGTGTGTGTGTGTTGTGTGTGTGTGTGTTGTCGGTGTGTGTGTGTGTGTGTTGTCGGTGTGTGTGTGTGTGTTGTCGGTGTGTGTGTGTGTGTGTGTTGTCGGTGTGTGTGTGTGTGTGTGTGTGTGTGTTATCGGTGTGTGTGTGTGTGTGTTGTCGGTGTGTGTGTGTGTGTGTGTTGTCGGTGTGTGAGTGTGTGTGTTGTCGGTGTGTGTGTGTTGTCGGTGTGTGTGTGTGTGTGTGTTGTCGGTGTGTGTGTGTTGTCGGTGTGTGTGTGTGTGTTGTCGGTGTGTGTGTGTTGTCGGTGTGTGTGTGTTGTCGGTGTGTGTGTGTGTGTGTTGTCGGTGTGTGTGTGTTGTCGATGTGTGTGTGTGTGTGTGTTATCGGTGTGTGTGTGTGTGTGTTGTCGGTGTGTGTGTGTGTGTGTGTGTGTGTTGTCGGTGTGTGTGTGTGTGTTGTCGGTGTGTGTGTGTGTGTGTTGTCGGTGTGTGTGTGTGTGGTCGGTGTGTTTGTGTGTGTGTGTTGTCGGTGTGTGTGTGTGTGTTGTCGGTGTGTGTGTGTGTGTGTTGTCGGTGTGTGTGTGTGTGTGTTGTCAGTGTGTGTGTGTGTGTTGTCGGTGTGTGTGTGTTTATGTGTTGTCGGTGTGTGTGTGTGTTGTCGGTGTGTGTGTGTGTGTTGTCGGTGTGTGTGTGTTGTCGGTGTGTGTGTGTGTTGTCGGTGTGTGTGTGTGTGTTGTCGGTGTGTGTGTGTGTGTGTTGTCGGTGTGTGTGTGTGTGTGTTGTCAGTGTGTGTGTGTGTGTGTTGTCGGTGTGTGTGTGTGTGTGTTGTCGGTGTGTGTGTGTGTGTTGTGTGTGTGTGTGTTGTCGGTGTGTGTGTTGTCCGAGTGTGTGTGTGCGTGTTGTCGGTGTGTGTGTGTGTGTTGCTGGTTTTTGTGTGTGTGTGTTGTCGATGTGTGTGTGTGTGTTGTCGGTGTGTGTGTGTGTGTGTGTGTGTGTGTTGTCGGTGTGTGTTGTCGATGTGTGTGTGTGTGTTGTCGGTGTGTTTGTGTGTGTGTGTTGTCGGTGTGTGTGTGTGTGTGTTGTCGGTATGTGTGTGTGTGTGTTGTCGGTGTGTGTGTGTGTGTGTGTGTTGTCGGTGTGTGTGTGTTGTCGGTGTGTGTGTGTGTGTGTTGTCGGTGTGTGTGTGTGTGTGTTGTCGGTGTGTGTGTGTGTTGTCGGTGTGTGTGTGTGTGTTGTCGGTGTGTGTGTGTGTTGTCGGTGTGTGTGTGTGTGTGTTGTCGGTGTGTGTGTGTGTGTGTTGTGTGTGTGTGTGTTGTCGGTGTGTGTGTGTGTTGTCGGTGTGTGTGTGTGTGTGTTGTCGGTGTGTGTGTGTGTGTTGTCGGTGTGTGTGTGTGTGTGTGTTGTCGGTGTGTGTGTGTGTGTGTGTGTGTGTTATCGGTGTGTGTGTGTGTGTGTTGTCGGTGTGTGTGTGTGTGTGTGTTGTCGGTGTGTGAGTGTGTGTGTTGTCGGTGTGTGTGTGTTGTCGGTGTGTGTGTGTGTGTGTGTGTGTTGTCGGTGTGTGTGTGTTGTCGGTGTGTGTGTGTGTGTTGTCGGTGTGTGTGTGTTGTCGATGTGTGTGTGTGTGTGTTATCGGTGTGTGTGTGTGTGTGTTGTCGGTGTGTGTGTGTGTGTGTGTGTGTGCGTGTTGTCGGTGTGTGTGTGTGTGTTGTCGGTGTGTGTGTGTTGTCGGTGTGTGTGTGTTGTCGGTGTGTGTGTGTGTGTGTTGTCGGTGTGTGTGTGTTGTCGATGTGTGTGTGTGTGTGTTATCGGTGTGTGTGTGTGTGTGTTGTCGGTGTGTGTGTGTGTGTGTGTGTGTGTTGTCGGTGTGTGTGTGTGTGTTGTCGATGTGTGTGTGTGTGTGTGTTGTCGGTGTGTGTGTGTGTGGTCGGTGTGTTTGTGTGTGTGTGTTGTCGGTGTGTGTGTGTGTGTTGTCGGTGTGTGTGTGTGTGTTGTCGGTGTGTGTGTGTGTTGTCAGTGTGTGTGTGTGTGTGTTGTCGGTGTGTGTGTGTTTATGTGTTGTCGGTGTGTGTGTGTTGTCGGTGTGTGTGTGTGTGTGTTGTCGGTGTGTGTGTGTGTGTGTTGTCGGTGTGTGTGTGTGTTGTCGGTGTGTGTGTGTGTGTTGTCGGTGTGTGTGTGTGTTGTCGGTGTGTGTGTGTGTGTTTTGTCGGTGTGTGTGTGTGTGTGTTGTGTGTGTGTGTGTTGTCGGTGTGTGTGTGTGTGTGTTGTCGGTGTGTGTGTGTGTGTGTTGTCGGTGTGTGTGTGTGTGTTGTCGGTGTGTGTGTGTGTGTGTGTTGTCGGTGTGTGTGTGTGTGTGTGTGTGTGTTATCGGTGTGTGTGTGTGTGTGTTGTCGGTGTGTGTGTGTGTGTTGTCGGTGTGTGAGTGTGTGTGTTGTCGGTGTGTGTGTGTTGTCGGTGTGTGTGTGTGTGTGTGTTGTCGGTGTGTGTGTGTTGTCGGTGTGTGTGTGTGTGTTGTCGGTGTGTGTGTGTTGTCGATGTGTGTGTGTGTGTGTGTTATCGGTGTGTGTGTGTGTGTGTTGTCGGTGTGTGTGTGTGTGTGTGTGTGTGTGTGTGTTGTCGGTGTGTGTGTGTGTGTTGTCGGTGTGTGTGTGTTGTCGGTGTGTGTGTGTTGTCGGTGTGTGTGTGTGTGTGTTGTCGGTGTGTGTGTGTTGTCGATGTGTGTGTGTGTGTGTGTTATCGGTGTGTGTGTGTGTGTGTTGTCGGTGTGTGTGTGTGTGTGTGTGTGTGTTATCGGTGTGTGTGTGTGTGTGTTGTCGGTGTGTGTGTGTGTGTGTGTTGTCGGTGTGTGAGTGTGTGTGTTGTCGGTGTGTGTGTGTTGTCGGTGTGTGTGTGTGTGTGTGTGTGTTGTCGGTGTGTGTGTGTTGTCGGTGTGTGTGTGTGTGTTGTCGGTGTGTGTGTGTTGTCGATGTGTGTGTGTGTGTGTGTTATCGGTGTGTGTGTGTGTGTGTTGTCGGTGTGTGTGTGTGTGTGTTGTCGGTATGTGTGTGTGTGTGTTGTCGGTGTGTGTGTGTGTGTGTGTGTGTTGTCGGTGTGTGTGTGTTGTCGGTGTGTGTGTGTGTGTGTTGTCGGTGTGTGTGTGTGTGTGTTGTCGGTGTGTGTGTGTGTTGTCGGTGTGTGTGTGTGTGTTGTCGGTGTGTGTGTGTGTTGTCGGTGTGTGTGTGTGTGTGTTGTCGGTGTGTGTGTGTGTGTGTGTGTGTGTGTGTGTTGTCGGTGTGTGTGTGTGTGTGTTGTCGGTGTGTGTGTGTGTGTTGTCGGTGTGTGTGTGTGTGTGTGTTGTCGGTGTGTGTGTGTGTGTGTGTGTGTGTGTTATCGGTGTGTGTGTGTGTGTGTTGTCGGTGTGTGTGTGTGTGTGTGTTGTCGGTGTGTGAGTGTGTGTGTTGTCGGTGTGTGTGTGTTGTCGGTGTGTGTGTGTGTGTGTGTTGTCGGTGTGTGTGTGTTGTCGGTGTGTGTGTGTGTGTTGTCGGTGTGTGTGTGTTGTCGGTGTGTGTGTGTTGTCGGTGTGTGTGTGTGTGTGTTGTCGGTGTGTGTGTGTTGTCGATGTGTGTGTGTGTGTGTGTTATCGGTGTGTGTGTGTGTGTGTTGTCGGTGTGTGTGTGTGTGTGTGTGTGTGTTGTCGGTGTGTGTGTGTGTGTTGTCGGTGTGTGTGTGTGTGTGTTGTCGGTGTGTGTGTGTGTGTGGTCGGTGTGTTTGTGTGTGTGTGTTGTCGGTGTGTGTGTGTGTGTTGTCGGTGTGTGTGTGTGTGTGTGTTGTCGGTGTGTGTGTGTGTGTGTTGTCAGTGTGTGTGTGTGTGTTGTCGGTGTGTGTGTGTTTATGTGTTGTCGGTGTGTGTGTGTGTTGTCGGTGTGTGTGTGTGTGTTGTCGGTGTGTGTGTGTTGTCGGTGTGTGTGTGTGTGTTGTCGGTGTGTGTGTGTGTGTGTGTGTGTGTGTTGTCGGTGTGTGTGTGTGTTGTCGGTGTGTGTGTGTGTGTTGTCGGTGTGTGTGTGTGTGTGTTGTCGGTGTGTGTGTGTGTGTGTTGTCAGTGTGTGTGTGTGTGTGTTGTCGGTGTGTGTGTGTGTGTGTTGTCGGTGTGTGTGTGTGTGTTGTGTGTGTGTGTGTTGTCGGTGTGTGTGTTGTCCGAGTGTGTGTGTGCGTGTTGTCGGTGTGTGTGTGTGTGTTGCTGGTTTTTGTGTGTGTGTGTTGTCGATGTGTGTGTGTGTGTTGTCGGTGTGTGTGTGTGTGTGTGGGTGTGTGGTGTGTGTGTGTGGTGGCGGTGTGTGTGTGTGTGTGTTGTCGGTATGTGTGTGTGTGTGTTGTCGGTGTGTGTGTGTGTGTGTGTGTTGTCGGTGTGTGTGTGTTGTCGGTGTGTGTGTGTGTGTGTTGTCGGTGTGTGTGTGTGTGTGTTGTCGGTGTGTGTGTGTGTTGTCGGTGTGTGTGTGTGTGTTGTCGGTGTGTGTGTGTGTTGTCGGTGTGTGTGTGTGTGTGTTGTCGGTGTGTGTGTGTGTGTGTTGTGTGTGTGTGTGTTGTCGGTGTGTGTGTGTGTTGTCGGTGTGTGTGTGTGTGTGTTGTCGGTGTGTGTGTGTGTGTTGTCGGTGTGTGTGTGTGTGTGTGTTGTCGGTGTGTGTGTGTGTGTGTGTGTGTGTTATCGGTGTGTGTGTGTGTGTGTTGTCGGTGTGTGTGTGTGTGTGTGTTGTCGGTGTGTGAGTGTGTGTGTTGTCGGTGTGTGTGTGTTGTCGGTGTGTGTGTGTGTGTGTGTGTTGTCGGTGTGTGTGTGTTGTCGGTGTGTGTGTGTGTGTTGTCGGTGTGTGTGTGTTGTCGATGTGTGTGTGTGTGTGTGTTATCGGTGTGTGTGTGTGTGTGTGTTGTCGGTGTGTGTGTGTGTGTGTGTGTGTGCGTGTTGTCGGTGTGTGTGTGTGTGTTGTCGGTGTGTGTGTGTTGTCGGTGTGTGTGTGTTGTCGGTGTGTGTGTGTGTGTGTTGTCGGTGTGTGTGTGTTGTCGATGTGTGTGTGTGTGTGTTATCGGTGTGTGTGTGTGTGTGTTGTCGGTGTGTGTGTGTGTGTGTGTGTGTGTTGTCGGTGTGTGTGTGTGTGTTGTCGATGTGTGTGTGTGTGTGTGTTGTCGGTGTGTGTGTGTGTGGTCGGTGTGTTTGTGTGTGTGTGTTGTCGGTGTGTGTGTGTGTGTTGTCGGTGTGTGTGTGTGTGTTGTCGGTGTGTGTGTGTGTTGTCAGTGTGTGTGTGTGTGTGTTGTCGGTGTGTGTGTGTTTATGTGTTGTCGGTGTGTGTGTGTTGTCGGTGTGTGTGTGTGTGTGTTGTCGGTGTGTGTGTGTGTGTGTTGTCGGTGTGTGTGTGTGTTGTCGGTGTGTGTGTGTGTGTTGTCGGTGTGTGTGTGTGTTGTCGGTGTGTGTGTGTGTGTTTTGTCGGTGTGTGTGTGTGTGTGTTGTGTGTGTGTGTGTTGTCGGTGTGTGTGTGTGTGTGTTGTCGGTGTGTGTGTGTGTGTGTTGTCGGTGTGTGTGTGTGTGTTGTCGGTGTGTGTGTGTGTGTGTGTTGTCGGTGTGTGTGTGTGTGTGTGTGTGTGTTATCGGTGTGTGTGTGTGTGTGTTGTCGGTGTGTGTGTGTGTGTGTGTTGTCGGTGTGTGAGTGTGTGTGTTGTCGGTGTGTGTGTGTTGTCGGTGTGTGTGTGTGTGTGTGTTGTCGGTGTGTGTGTGTTGTCGGTGTGTGTGTGTGTGTTGTCGGTGTGTGTGTGTTGTCGATGTGTGTGTGTGTGTGTGTTGTCGGTGTGTGTGTGTGTGTTGTCGGTGTGTGTGTGTTGTCGGTGTGTGTGTGTTGTCGGTGTGTGTGTGTGTGTGTTGTCGGTGTGTGTGTGTTGTCGATGTGTGTGTGTGTGTGTGTTATCGGTGTGTGTGTGTGTGTGTTGTCGGTGTGTGTGTGTGTGTGTGTGTGTGTTGTCGGTGTGTGTGTGTGTGTTGTCGATGTGTGTGTGTGTGTGTTGTCGGTGTGTGTGTGTGTGGTCGGTGTGTTTGTGTGTGTGTGTGTTGTCGGTGTGTGTGTGTGTGTTGTCGGTGTGTGTGTGTGTGTTGTCGGTGTGTGTGTGTGTGTGTTGTCAGTGTGTGTGTGTGTGTGTTGTCGGTGTGTGAGTGTTTATGTGTTGTCGGTGTGTGTGTGTGTTGTCGGTGTGTGTGTGTGTGTTGTCGGTGTGTGTGTGTTGTCGGTGTGTGTGTGTGTTGTCGGTGTGTGTGTGTGTGTGTGTGTGTGTGTGTTGTCGGTGTGTGTGTGTGTTGTCGGTGTGTGTGTGTGTGTGTATGTGTGTGTGTTGTCGGTGTGTGTGTGTGTTGTCGGTGTGTGTGTGTGTGTTGTCGGTGTGTGTGTGTGTGTGTTGTCGGTGTGTGTGTGTGTGTGTTGTCAGTGTGTGTGTGTGTGTGTTGTCGGTGTGTGTGTGTGTGTGTTGTCGGGGTGTGTGTGTGTGTTGTGTGTGTGTGTGTTGTCGGTGTGTGTGTTGTCCGAGTGTGTGTGTGTGTGTTGTCGGTGTGTGTGTGTGTGTTGCTGATTTTTGTGTGTGTGTGTTGTCGATGTGTGTGTGTGTGTTGTCGGTGTGTGTGTGTGTGTGTGTGTGTGTGTGTTGTCGGTGTGTGTGTGTGTGTGTGTTGTCGGTGTGTGTGTGTGTGTGTGTGTTGTCGGTATGTGTGTGTGTGTGTTGTCGGTGTGTGTGTGTGTGTGTGTGTTGTCGGTGTGTGTGTGTTGTCGGTGTGTGTGTGTGTGTGTTGTCGGTGTGTGTGTGTGTGTGTTGTCGGTGTGTGTGTGTGTTGTCGGTGTGTGTGTGTGTGTTGTCGGTGTGTGTGTGTGTTGTCGGTGTGTGTGTGTGTGTGTTGTCGGTGTGTGTGTGTGTTGTGTGTGTGTGTGTTGTCGGTGTGTGTGTGTGTGTGTTGTCGGTGTGTGTGTGTGTGTGTTGTCGGTGTGTGTGTGTGTGTTGTCGGTGTGTGTGTGTGTGTGTGTTGTCGGTGTGTGTGTGTGTGTGTTATCGGTGTGTGTGTGTGTGTGTTGTCGGTGTGTGTGTGTTGTCGGTGTGTGAGTGTGTGTGTTGTCGGTGTGTGTGTGTTGTCGGTGTGTGAGTGTGTGTGTGTTGTCGGTGTGTGTGTGTTGTCGGTGTGTGTGTGTGTGTTGTCGGTGTGTGTGTGTTGTCGATGTGTGTGTGTGTGTGTGTTATCGGTGTGTGTGTGTGTGTTGTCGGTGTGTGTGTGTGTGTGTGTGTGTGTGTGTTGTCGGTGTGTGTGTGTGTGTTGTCGGTGTGTGTGTGTTGTCGGTGTGTGTGTGTTGTCGGTGTGTGTGTGTGTTGTCGGTGTGTGTGTGTTGTCGATGTGTGTGTGTGTGTGTGTGTTATCGGTATGTGTGTGTGTGTGTTGTCGGTGTGTGTGTGTGTGTGTGTGTGTGTTGTCGGTGTGTGTGTGTGTGTTGTCGGTGTGTGTGTGTGTGTGTTGTCGGTGTGTGTGTGTGTGGTCGGTGTGTTTGTGTGTGTGTGTTGTCGGTGTGTGTGTGTGTGTTGTCGGTGTGTGTGTGTGTGTTGTCGGTGTGTGTGTGTGTGTGTTGTCAGTGTGTGTGTGTGTTGTCGGTGTGTGTGTGTTTATGTGTTGTCGGTGTGTGTGTGTGTTGTCGGTGTGTGTGTGTGTGTGTTGTCGGTGTGTGTGTGTGTGGTCGGTGTGTTTGTGTGTGTGTGTTGTCGGTGTGTGTGTGTTGTCGGTGTGTGTGTGTGTGTTGTCGGTGTGTGTGTGTGTTGTCAGTGTGTGTGTGTGTGTGTTGTCGGTGTGTGTGTGTTTATGTGTTGTCGGTGTGTGTGTTTGTGTGTGTTGTCGGTGTGTGTGTGTGTGTTGTCGGTGTGTGTGTGTGTGTTGTCGGTGTGTGTGTGTGTTGTCGGTGTGTGTGTGTGTGTGTGTGTGTGTGTGTTGTCGGTGTGTGTGTGTGTTGTCGGTGTGTGTGTGTGTGTTGTCGGTGTGTGTGTGTGTGTGTTGTCGGTGTGTGTGTGTGTGTGTTGTCAGTGTGTGTGTGTGTGTGTGTGTTGTCGGTGTGT
>NW_027675529.1:467500-530000 GCF_965601325.2 Salmo salar | reverse complement strand
TTGTCGGTGTGTGTGTGTTGTCTGTGTGTGTGTGTGTGTTGTCGGTGTGTGTGTTGTCGATGTGTGTGTGTGTGTGTTATCGGTGTGTTTGTGTGTGTTGTCGGTGTGTGTGTGTGTGTGTGTGTGTGTGTGTTGTCGGTGTGTGTGTGTGTGTTGTCGGTGTGTGTGTGTGTGTGTTGTCGGTGTGTGTGTGTGTGTGTTGTCAGTGTGTGTGTGTGTGTGTTGTCGGTGTGTGTGTGTGTGTGTTGTCGGTGTGTGTGTGTGTGTTGTGTGTGTGTGTGTTGTCGGTGTGTGTGTTGTCCGAGTGTGTGTGTGTGTGTGTTGTCGGTGTGTGTGTGTGTGTGTGTGTTGTCAGTGTGTGTGTGTGTGTGTGTTGTCGGTGTGTGTGTGTTGTCGGTGTGTGTGTGTGTGTGTGTTGTCGGTGTGTGTGTGTTGTCTGTGTGTGTGTGTGTGTTGTCGGTGTGTGTGTGTTGTCGATGTGTGTGTGTGTGTGTTATCGGTGTGTTTGTGTGTGTTGTCGGTGTGTGTGTGTGTGTGTGTGTGTGTGTTGTCGGTGTGTGTGTGTGTGTTGTCGGTGTGTGTGTGTGTGTGTTGTCGGTGTGTGTGTGTGTGTGTTGTCAGTGTGTGTGTGTGTGTGTTGTCGGTGTGTGTGTGTGTGTGTTGTCGGTGTGTGTGTGTGTGTTGTGTGTGTGTGTGTTGTCGGTGTGTGTGTTGTCCGAGTGTGTGTGTGTGTGTGTTGTCGGTGTGTGTGTGTGTGTTGCTGGTTTTTGTGTGTGTGTGTTGTCGATGTGTGTGTGTGTGTTGTCGGTGTGTGTGTGTGTGTGTGTGTGTTGTCGGTGTGTGTGTGTGTGTTGTCGGTGTGTTTGTGTGTGTGTGTTGTCGGTGTGTGTGTGTGTGTTGTCGGTGTGTGTGTGTGTGTTGTCGGTGTGTGTGTGTGTGTGTTGTCAGTGTGTGTGTGTGTGTGTTGTCGGTGTGTGTGTGTGTGTGTTGTCGGTGTGTGTGTGTGTTGTCGGTGTGTGTGTGTGTGTTGTCGGTGTGTGTGTGTGTGTGTGTTGTCGGTGTGTGTGTGTGTGTGTTGTCAGTGTGTGTGTGTGTGTGTTGTCGGTGTGTGTGTGTGTGTGTTGTCGGTGTGTGTGTGTGTGTTGTGTGTGTGTGTGTTGTCGGTGTGTGTGTTGTCCGAGTGTGTGTGTGTGTGTTGTCGGTGTGTGTGTGTGTGTGCTGGTTGTGTGTGTGTGTGTGTTGTCGGTGTGTGTGTGTGTGTTGTCGGTGTGTGTGTGTGTTGTCGGTGTGTGTGTGTGTGTGTGTCGGTGTGTGTGTGTGTTGTCGGTGTGTGTGTGTGTGTGTTGTCGTGTGTGTGTGTGTGTGTGTTGTCGGTGTGTGTGTGTGTGTTGTCGGTGTGTGTGTGTGTGTGTGTGTGTTGTCGGTGTGTGTGTGTGTGTGTTGTCGGTGTGTGTGTGTGTGTGTTGTCGGTGTGTGAGTGTGTGTGTTGTCGGTGTGTGTGTGTTGTCGGTGTGTGTGTGTGTGTGTGTGTGTGTGTGTGTTGTCGGTGTGTGTGTGTGTGTTGTCGGTGTGTGTGTGTTGTCGGTGTGTGTGTGTTGTCGGTGTGTGTGTGTGTGTGTTGTCGGTGTGTGTGTGTTGTCGATGTGTGTGTGTGTGTGTGTTATCGGTGTGTGTGTGTGTGTGTTGTCGGTGTGTGTGTGTGTGTGTGTGTGTGTTGTCGGTGTGTGTGTGTGTGTTGTCGATGTGTGTGTGTGTGTGTTGTCGGTGTGTGTGTGTGTGGTCGGTGTGTTTGTGTGTGTGTGTTGTCGGTGTGTGTGTGTGTGTTGTCGGTGTGTGTGTGTGTGTTGTCGGTGTGTGTGTGTGTGTGTTGTCAGTGTGTGTGTGTGTGTGTTGTCGGTGTGTGTGTGTTTATGTGTTGTCGGTGTGTGTGTGTGTTGTCGGTGTGTGTGTGTGTGTTGTCGGTGTGTGTGTGTTGTCGGTGTGTGTGTGTGTTGTCGGTGTGTGTGTGTGTGTGTGTGTGTTGTCGGTGTGTGTGTGTGTTGTCGGTGTGTGTGTGTTGTCGGTGTGTGTGTGTGTGTGTTGTCGGTGTGTGTGTGTGTGTGTTGTCAGTGTGTGTGTGTGTGTGTTGTCGGTGTGTGTGTGTGTGTGTTGTCGGGTGTGTGTGTGTGTGTTGTGTGTGTGTGTGTTGTCGGTGTGTGTGTTGTCCGAGTGTGTGTGTGTGTGTGTGTCGGTGTGTGTGTGTGTGTTGCTGATTTTTGTGTGTGTGTGTTGTCGATGTGTGTGTGTGTGTTGTCGGTGTGTGTGTGTGTGTGTGTGTGTGTTGTCGGTGTGTGTGTGTGTGTGTGTTGTCGGTGTGTTTGTGTGTGTGTGTTGTCGGTGTGTGTGTGTGTGTGTTGTCGGTATGTGTGTGTGTGTGTTGTCGGTGTGTGTGTGTGTGTGTGTGTTGTCGGTGTGTGTGTGTTGTCGGTGTGTGTGTGTGTGTGTTGTCGGTGTGTGTGTGTGTGTGTTGTCGGTGTGTGTGTGTGTTGTCGGTGTGTGTGTGTGTGTTGTCGGTGTGTGTGTGTGTTGTCGGTGTGTGTGTGTGTGTGTTGTCGGTGTGTGTGTGTGTGTTGTCGGTGTGTGTGTGTGTGTGTTGTCGGTGTGTGTGTGTGTGTGTTGTCGGTGTGTGTGTGTGTGTTGTCGGTGTGTGTGTGTGTGTGTGTTGTCGGTGTGTGTGTGTGTGTGTGTGTGTTATCGGTGTGTGTGTGTGTGTGTGTTGTCGGTGTGTGTGTGTGTTGTCGGTGTGTGAGTGTGTGTGTTGTCGGTGTGTGTGTGTTGTCGGTGTGTGTGTGTGTGTGTGTTGTCGGTGTGTGTGTGTTGTCGGTGTGTGTGTGTGTGTTGTCGGTGTGTGTGTGTTGTCGATGTGTGTGTGTGTGTGTGTTATCGGTGTGTGTGTGTGTGTGTTGTCGGTGTGTGTGTGTGTGTGTGTGTGTGTGTGTGTTGTCGGTGTGTGTGTGTGTGTTGTCGGTGTGTGTGTGTTGTCGGTGTGTGTGTGTTGTCGGTGTGTGTGTGTGTGTGTTGTCGGTGTGTGTGTGTTGTCGATGTGTGTGTGTGTTATCGGTGTGTGTGTGTGTGTGTTGTCGGTGTGTGTGTGTGTGTGTGTGTGTGTGTTGTCGGTGTGTGTGTGTGTGTCGATCGGTGTGTGTGTGTGTGTGTTGTCGGTGTGTGTGTGTGTGGTCGGTGTGTTTGTGTGTGTGTGTTGTCGGTGTGTGTGTGTGTGTGTTGTCGGTGTGTGTGTGTGTGTTGTCGGTGTGTGTGTGTGTGTGTTGTCAGTGTGTGTGTGTGTGTGTTGTCGGTGTGTGTGTGTTTATGTGTTGTCGGTGTGTGTGTGTGTGTTGTCGGTGTGTGTGTGTGTGTGTTGTCGGTGTGTGTGTGTGTGGTCGGTGTGTTTGTGTGTGTGTGTTGTCGGTGTGTGTGTGTGTGTTGCGGTGTGTGTGTGTGTGTTGTCGGTGTGTGTGTGTGTTGTCAGTGTGTGTGTGTGTGTGTTGTCGGTGTGTGTGTGTTTATGTGTTGTCGGTGTGTGTGTTTGTGTGTGTTGTCGGTGTGTGTGTGTGTGTTGTCGGTGTGTGTGTGTGTGTTGTCGGTGTGTGTGTGTGTTGTCGGTGTGTGTGTGTGTGTGTGTGTGTGTTGTCGGTGTGTGTGTGTGTGTTGTCGGTGTGTGTGTGTGTGTGTTGTCGGTGTGTGTGTGTGTGTGTTGTCAGTGTGTGTGTGTGTGTGTTGTCGGTGTGTGTGTGTGTGTGTTGTCGGTGTGTGTGTGTGTGTTGTGTGTGTGTGTGTTGTCGGTGTGTGTGTTGTCCGAGTGTGTGTGTGTGTGTGTTGTCGGTGTGTGTGTGTGTGTTGCTGGTTTTTGTGTGTGTGTGTTGTCGATGTGTGTGTGTGTGTTGTCGGTGTGTGGTGTGTGTGTGTGTGTGTGTCGGTGTGTGTGTGTGTGTGTGTTGTCGGTGTGTTTGTGTGTGTGTGTTGTCGGTGTGTGTGTGTGTGTTGTCGGTGTGTGTGTGTGTGTTGTCGGTGTGTGTGTGTGTGTGTGTGTCAGTGTGTGTGTGTGTGTGTTGTCGGTGTGTGTGTGTGTGTGTGTTGTCGGTGTGTGTGTGTGTTGTCGGTGTGTGTGTGTGTGTTGTCGGTGTGTGTGTGTGTGTCGGTGTGTGTGTGTGTGTGTGTGTGTGTGTGTGTTGTGGTGTGTGTGTTGTCGGTGTGTGTGTGTGTGTGTTGTCGGTGTGTGTGTGTGTTGTTGCGGTGTGTGTGTGTGTGTTGTCGTGTGTGTGTGTGTGTTGTCGGTGTGTGTGTGTGTGTGTGTGTGTTGTCGGTGTGTGTGTGTGTGTGTGTGTTGTCGTGTGTGTGTGTGTTGTCGGTGTGTGTGTGTGTGTTGTCGGTGTGTGTGTGTTGTCGGTGTGTGTGTGTGTGTGTTTGTCGGTGTGTGTGTGTTGTCGTGTGTGTGTGTGTGTGTTGTCGGTGTGTGTGTGTTGTCGATGTGTGTGTGTGTGTGTGTTATCGGTGTGTGTGTGTGTGTGTTGTCGGTGTGTGTGTGTGTTGTCGGTGTGTGTGTGTGTGTGTGTGTGTGTTGTCGGTGTGTGTGTGTGTGTTGTCGGTGTGTGTGTGTGTGTGTGTTGTCGGTGTGTGTGTGTGTGTGTTGTCAGTGTGTGTGTGTGTGTGTTGTCGGTGTGTGTGTGTGTGTGTTGTCGGTGTGTGTGTGTGTGTGTGTGTGTGTGTGTGTTGTCGGTGTGTGTGTTGTCCGAGTGTGTGTGTGTGTGTGTTGTCGGTGTGTGTGTGTGTGTTGCTGGTTTTTGTGTGTGTGTGTTGTCGATGTGTGTGTGTGTGTTGTCGGTGTGTGTGTGTGTGTGTGTGTTGTCGGTGTGTGTGTGTGTGTGTGTTGTCGGTGTGTTTGTGTGTGTGTGTTGTCGGTGTGTGTGTGTGTGTTGTCGGTGTGTGTGTGTGTGTGTCGGTGTGTGTGTGTGTGTGTTGTCAGTGTGTGTGTGTGTGTGTTGTCGGTGTGTGTGTGTTTATGTGTTGTCGGTGTGTGTGTGTGTTGTCGGTGTGTGTGTGTGTGTTGTCGGTGTGTGTGTGTTGTCGGTGTGTGTGTGTGTTGTCGGTGTGTGTGTGTGTGTGTGTGTGTGTGTGTGTTGTCGGTGTGTGTGTGTGTTGTCGGTGTGTGTGTGTGTGTTGTCGGTGTGTGTGTGTGTGTGTTGTCGGTGTGTGTGTGTGTGTGTTGTCAGTGTGTGTGTGTGTGTGTTGTCGGTGTGTGTGTGTGTGTGTTGTCGGTGTGTGTGTGTGTGTTGTGTGTGTGTGTGTTGTCGGTGTGTGTGTTGTCCGAGTGTGTGTGTGTGTGTTGTCGGTGTGTGTGTGTGTGTTGCTGGTTTTTGTGTGTGTGTGTTGTCGATGTGTGTGTGTGTGTTGTCGGTGTGTGTGTGTGTGTGTGTGTGTGTGTGTTGTCGGTGTGTGTGTGTGTGTGTGTTGTCGGTGTGTTTGTGTGTGTGTGTTGTCGGTGTGTGTGTGTGTGTGTTGTCGGTATGTGTGTGTGTGTGTTGTCGGTGTGTGTGTGTGTGTGTTGTCGGTGTGTGTGTGTTGTCGGTGTGTTTGTGTGTGTGTGTTGTCGGTGTGTGTGTGTGTGTGTTGTCGGTATGTGTGTGTGTGTGTTGTCGGTGTGTGTGTGTGTGTTGTGTTGTCGGTGTGTGTGTGTTGTCGGTGTGTGTGTGTGTGTGTTGTCGGTGTGTGTGTGTGTTGTCGGTGTGTGTGTGTGTTGTCGGTGTGTGTGTGTGTGTTGTCGGTGTGTGTGTGTGTTGTCGGTGTGTGTGTGTGTGTTTTGTCGGTGTGTGTGTGTGTGTGTTGTGTGTGTGTGTGTGTTGTCGGTGTGTGTGTGTGTGTGTGTTGTCGGTGTGTGTGTGTGTGTGTTGTCGGTGTGTGTGTGTGTGTTGTCGGTGTGTGTGTGTTTGTGTGTTGTCGGTGTGTGTGTGTGTGTGTGTGTGTTATCGGTGTGTGTGTGTGTGTGTTGTCGGTGTGTGTGTGTGTGTGTGTTGTCGGTGTGTGAGTGTGTGTGTTGTCGGTGTGTGTGTGTTGTCGGTGTGTGTGTGTGTGTGTGTTGTCGGTGTGTGTGTGTTGTCGGTGTGTGTGTGTGTGTTGTCGGTGTGTGTGTGTGTGTGTTGTCGGTGTGTGTGTGTGTGTTGTGTGTGTGTGTGTTGTGGGTGTGTGTGTTGTCCGAGTGTGTGTGTGTGTGTGTTGTCGGTGTGTGTGTGTGTGTGTGTGTGTGTGTGTGTGTTGTCGGTGTGTGTGTGTGTGTGTGTTGTCGGTGTGTTTGTGTGTGTGTGTTGTCGGTGTGTGTGTGTGTGTGTTGTCGGTGTGTGTGTGTGTTGTCGGTGTGTGTGTGTGTGTGTGTGTTGTCGGTGTGTGTGTGTGTGTGTGTGTTGTCGGTGTGTTTGTGTGTGTGTGTTGTCGGTGTGTGTGTGTGTGTGTTGTCGGTGTGTGTGTGTGTTGTCGGTGTGTGTGTGTGTGTGTGTGTTGTCGGTGTGTGTGTGTTGTCGGTGTGTGTGTGTCTGTGTGTGTGTGTGTTATCGGTGTGTGTGTGTGTGTGTTGTCGGTTGTGTGTGTGTTTGTGTGTTGTCGGTGTTAGAAAAAGCTTTCTATCAGATAAGATTTCATAAAAGATGGTAATGACATACATTTAGAAACAAATAAATACAAAAATTGCTTGGGAAAGAGGAAATGTGTGTTGTCGGTGTGTGTGTGTGTGTGTTGTCGGTGTGTGTGTGTTGTCGGTGTGTGTGTGTGTTGTCGGTGTGTGTGTGTTGTCGGTGTGTGTGTGTGTGTGTTGTCGGTGTGTGTGTGTTGTCGGTGTGTGTGTGTGTGTGTTGTCGGTGTGTGTGTGTTGTCGATGTGTGTGTGTGTGTGTGTTATCGGTGTGTGTGTGTGTGTGTTGTCGGTGTGTGTGTGTGTTGTCGGTGTGTGTGTGTGTGTGTGTGTGTGTTGTCGGTGTGTGTGTGTGTGTTGTCGGTGTGTGTGTGTGTGTGTGTTGTCGGTGTGTGTGTGTGTGTGTTGTCAGTGTGTGTGTGTGTGTGTTGTCGGTGTGTGTGTGTGT
This sequence comes from Salmo salar, assembly GCF_965601325.2. NCBI lineage: Eukaryota > Metazoa > Chordata > Actinopteri > Salmoniformes > Salmonidae > Salmo > Salmo salar. The sequence continues at coordinate 522,895 of NW_027675529.1, read as the reverse complement.
GTGTTGTCGGTGTGTGTGTGTGTTGTGTGTGTGTGTGTGTTGTCGGTGTGTGTGTTGTCCGAGTGTGTGTGTGTGTGTGTTGTCGGTGTGTGTGTGTGTGTTGCTGGTTTTTGTGTGTGTGTGTTGTCGATGTGTGTGTGTGTGTTGTCGGTGTGTGTGTGTGTGTGTGTGTTGTCGGTGTGTGTGTGTGTGTGTGTTGTCGGTGTGTTTGTGTGTGTGTGTTGTCGGTGTGTGTGTGTGTGTTGTCGGTGTGTGTGTGTTGTCGGTGTGTGTGTGTGTGTGTTGTCAGTGTGTGTGTGTGTGTGTTGTCGGTGTGTGTGTGTTTATGTGTTGTCGGTGTGTGTGTGTGTTGTCGGTGTGTGTGTGTGTGTTGTCGGTGTGTGTGTGTTGTCGGTGTGTGTGTGTGTTGTCGGTGTGTGTGTGTGTGTGTGTGTGTGTGTGTTGTCGGTGTGTGTGTGTGTTGTCGGTGTGTGTGTGTGTGTTGTCGGTGTGTGTGTGTGTGTGTTGTCGGTGTGTGTGTGTGTGTGTTGTCAGTGTGTGTGTGTGTGTGTTGTCGGTGTGTGTGTGTGTGTGTTGTCGGTGTGTGTGTGTGTGTTGTGTGTGTGTGTGTTGTCGGTGTGTGTGTTGTCCGAGTGTGTGTGTGTGTGTTGTCGGTGTGTGTGTGTGTGTTGCTGGTTTGTGTGTGTGTGTGTTGTCGGTGTGTGTGTGTGTGTGTTGTCGGTGTGTGTGTGTTGTCGATGTGTGTGTGTGTGTTGTCGGTGTGTGTGTGTGTGTGTTGTCGGTGTGTGTGTGTTGTCGGTGTGTGTGTGTGTGTGTTGTCGGTGTGTGTGTGTTGTCGATGTGTGTGTGTGTGTTATCGGTGTGTGTGTGTGTGTGTTGTCGGTGTGTGTGTGTGTGTGTGTGTGTGTTGTCGGTGTGTGTGTGTGTGTTGTCGGTGTGTGTGTGTGTGTGTTGTCGGTGTGTGTGTGTGTGGTCGGTGTGTTTGTGTGTGTGTGTTGTCGGTGTGTGTGTGTGTGTTGTCGGTGTGTGTGTGTGTGTGTGTTGTCGGTGTGTGTGTGTGTGTGTTGTCAGTGTGTGTGTGTGTGTGTGTTGTCGGTGTGTGTGTGTTTATGTGTTGTCGGTGTGTGTGTGTGTTGTCGGTGTGTGTGTGTGTGTTGTCGGTGTGTGTGTGTTGTCGGTGTGTGTGTGTGTGTTGTCGGTGTGTGTGTGTGTGTGTGTGTGTGTGTGTTGTCGGTGTGTGTGTGTGTTGTCGGTGTGTGTGTGTGTGTTGTCGGTGTGTGTGTGTGTGTGTTGTCGGTGTGTGTGTGTGTGTGTTGTCAGTGTGTGTGTGTGTGTGTTGTCGGTGTGTGTGTGTGTGTGTTGTCGGTGTGTGTGTGTGTGTTGTGTGTGTGTGTGTTGTCGGTGTGTGTGTTGTCCGAGTGTGTGTGTGTGTGTGTTGTCGGTGTGTGTGTGTGTGTTGCTGGTTTTTGTGTGTGTGTGTTGTCGATGTGTGTGTGTGTGTTGTCGGTGTGTGTGTGTGTGTGTGTGTGTGTTGTCGGTGTGTGTGTGTGTGTGTGTTGTCGGTGTGTTTGTGTGTGTGTGTTGTCGGTGTGTGTGTGTGTGTGTTGTCGGTATGTGTGTGTGTGTGTTGTCGGTGTGTGTGTGTGTGTGTGTGTTGTCGGTGTGTGTGTGTTGTCGGTGTGTGTGTGTGTGTGTTGTCGGTGTGTGTGTGTGTGTGTTGTCGGTGTGTGTGTGTGTTGTCGGTGTGTGTGTGTGTGTTGTCGGTGTGTGTGTGTGTTGTCGGTGTGTGTGTGTGTGTGTTGTCGGTGTGTGTGTGTGTGTGTTGTGTGTGTGTGTGTTGTCGGTGTGTGTGTGTGTGTGTTGTCGGTGTGTGTGTGTGTGTGTTGTCGGTGTGTGTGTGTGTGTGTTGTCGGTGTGTGTGTGTGTGTGTGTGTCGGTGTGTGTGTGTGTGTGTGTGTGTGTGTGTGTTATCGGTGTGTGTGTGTGTGTGTTGTCGGTGTGTGTGTGTGTGTGTGTTGTCGGTGTGTGAGTGTGTGTGTTGTCGGTGTGTGTGTGTTGTCGGTGTGTGTGTGTGTGTGTGTTGTCGGTGTGTGTGTGTTGTCGGTGTGTGTGTGTGTGTTGTCGGTGTGTGTGTGTTGTCGATGTGTGTGTGTGTGTGTGTTATCGGTGTGTGTGTGTGTGTGTTGTCGGTGTGTGTGTGTGTGTGTGTGTGTGTGTGTGTTGTCGGTGTGTGTGTGTGTGTTGTCGGTGTGTGTGTGTTGTCGGTGTGTGTGTGTTGTCGGTGTGTGTGTGTGTGTGTTGTCGGTGTGTGTGTGTTGTCGATGTGTGTGTGTGTTATCGGTGTGTGTGTGTGTGTGTTGTCGGTGTGTGTGTGTGTGTGTGTGTGTGTGTTGTCGGTGTGTGTGTGTTGTCGATGTGTTTGTGTGTGTGTGTTGTCGGTGTGTGTGTGTGGTCGGTGTGTTTGTGTGTGTGTGTTGTCGGTGTGTGTGTGTGTGTGTTGTCGGTGTGTGTGTGTGTGTTGTCGGTGTGTGTGTGTGTGTGTTGTCAGTGTGTGTGTGTGTGTGTTGTCGGTGTGTGTGTGTTTATGTGTTGTCGGTGTGTGTGTGTGTGTTGTCGGTGTGTGTGTGTGTGTGTTGTCGGTGTGTGTGTGTGTGGTCGGTGTGTTTGTGTGTGTGTGTTGTCGGTGTGTGTGTGTGTGTTGTCGGTGTGTGTGTGTGTGTTGTCGGTGTGTGTGTGTGTTGTCAGTGTGTGTGTGTGTGTGTTGTCGGTGTGTGTGTGTTTGTGTGTTGTCGGTGTGTGTGTTTGTGTGTGTTGTCGGTGTGTGTGTGTGTGTTGTCGGTGTGTGTGTGTGTGTTGTCGGTGTGTGTGTGTGTTGTCGGTGTGTGTGTGTGTGTGTGTGTGTGTTGTCGGTGTGTGTGTGTGTGTTGTCGGTGTGTGTGTGTGTGTGTGTTGTCGGTGTGTGTGTGTGTGTGTTGTCAGTGTGTGTGTGTGTGTGTTGTCGGTGTGTGTGTGTGTGTGTTGTCGGTGTGTGTGTGTGTGTTGTGTGTGTGTGTGTTGTCGGTGTGTGTGTTGTCCGAGTGTGTGTGTGTGTGTGTTGTCGGTGTGTGTGTGTGTGTTGCTGGTTTTTGTGTGTGTGTGTTGTCGATGTGTGTGTGTGTGTTGTCGGTGTGTGTGTGTGTGTGTGTGTTGTCGGTGTGTGTGTGTGTGTGTGTTGTCGGTGTGTTTGTGTGTGTGTGTTGTCGGTGTGTGTGTGTGTGTTGTCGGTGTGTGTGTGTGTGTTGTCGGTGTGTGTGTGTGTGTGTTGTCAGTGTGTGTGTGTGTGTGTTGTCGGTGTGTGTGTGTTTATGTGTTGTCGGTGTGTGTGTGTGTTGTCGGTGTGTGTGTGTGTGTTGTCGGTGTGTGTGTGTTGTCGGTGTGTGTGTGTGTGTTGTGTGTGTGTGTGTTGTCGGTGTGTGTGTTGTCCGCGTGTGTGTGTGTGTGTTGTCGGTGTGTGTGTGTGTGTTGCTGGTTTTTGTGTGTGTGTGTTGTCGATGTGTGTGTGTGTGTTGTCGGTGTGTGTGTGTGTGTGTGTGTGTTGTCGGTGTGTGTGTGTGTGTGTGTGTTGTCGGTGTGTGTGTGTTGTCGGTGTGTGTGTGTGTTGTCGGTGTGTGTGTGTTGTCGGTGTGTGTGTGTGTGTGTTGTCGGTGTGTGTGTGTTGTCGGTGTGTGTGTGTGTGTGTTGTCGGTGTGTGTGTGTTGTCGATGTGTGTGTGTGTGTGTGTTATCGGTGTGTGTGTGTGTGTGTTGTCGGTGTGTGTGTGTGTTGTCGGTGTGTGTGTGTGTGTGTGTGTGTGTTGTCGGTGTGTGTGTGTGTGTTGTCGGTGTGTGTGTGTGTGTGTGTTGTCGGTGTGTGTGTGTGTGTGTTGTCAGTGTGTGTGTGTGTGTGTTGTCGGTGTGTGTGTGTGTGTGTTGTCGGTGTGTGTGTGTGTTGTGTGTGTGTGTGTGTTGTCGGTGTGTGTGTTGTCCGAGTGTGTGTGTGTGTGTGTTGTCGGTGTGTGTGTGTGTGTTGCTGGTTTTTGTGTGTGTGTGTTGTCGATGTGTGTGTGTGTGTTGTCGGTGTGTGTGTGTGTGTGTGTGTTGTCGGTGTGTGTGTGTGTGTGTGTTGTCGGTGTGTTTGTGTGTGTGTGTTGTCGGTGTGTGTGTGTGTGTTGTCGGTGTGTGTGTGTTGTCGGTGTGTGTGTGTGTGTGTTGTCAGTGTGTGTGTGTGTGTGTTGTCGGTGTGTGTGTGTTTATGTGTTGTCGGTGTGTGTGTGTGTTGTCGGTGTGTGTGTGTGTGTTGTCGGTGTGTGTGTGTTGTCGGTGTGTGTGTGTGTTGTCGGTGTGTGTGTGTGTGTGTGTGTGTGTGTGTTGTCGGTGTGTGTGTGTGTTGTCGGTGTGTGTGTGTGTGTTGTCGGTGTGTGTGTGTGTGTGTTGTCGGTGTGTGTGTGTGTGTGTTGTCAGTGTGTGTGTGTGTGTGTTGTCGGTGTGTGTGTGTGTGTGTTGTCGGTGTGTGTGTGTGTGTTGTGTGTGTGTGTGTTGTCGGTGTGTGTGTTGTCCGTGTGTGTGTGTGTGTGTTGTCGGTGTGTGTGTGTGTGTTGCTGGTTTTTGTGTGTGTGTGTTGTCGATGTGTGTGTGTGTGTTGTCGGTGTGTGTGTGTGTGTGTGTGTGTGTGTGTTGTCGGTGTGTGTGTGTGTGTGTGTTGTCGGTGTGTTTGTGTGTGTGTGTTGTCGGTGTGTGTGTGTGTGTGTTGTCGGTATGTGTGTGTGTGTGTTGTCGGTGTGTGTGTGTGTGTGTGTGTTGTCGGTGTGTGTGTGTTGTCGGTGTGTTTGTGTGTGTGTGTTGTCGGTGTGTGTGTGTGTGTGTTGTCGGTTGTGTGTGTGTGTGTTGTCGGTGTGTGTGTGTGTGTGTGTGTTGTCGGTGTGTGTGTGTTGTCGGTGTGTGTGTGTGTGTGTTGTCGGTGTGTGTGTGTGTTGTCGGTGTGTGTGTGTGTTGTCGGTGTGTGTGTGTGTGTTGTCGGTGTGTGTGTGTGTTGTCGGTGTGTGTGTGTGTGTTTTGTCGGTGTGTGTGTGTGTGTGTTGTGTGTGTGTGTGTGTTGTCGGTGTGTGTGTGTGTGTGTGTTGTCGGTGTGTGTGTGTGTGTGTTGTCGGTGTGTGTGTGTGTGTTGTCGGTGTGTGTGTGTGTGTGTGTTGTCGGTGTGTGTGTGTGTGTGTGTGTGTTGTCGGTGTGTGTGTGTGTGTGTTGTCGGTGTGTGTGTGTGTGTGTGTTGTCGGTGTGTGAGTGTGTGTGTTGTCGGTGTGTGTGTGTTGTCGGTGTGTGTGTGTGTGTGTGTTGTCGGTGTGTGTGTGTTGTCGGTGTGTGTGTGTGTGTTGTCGGTGTGTGTGTGTGTGTGTTGTCGGTGTGTGTGTGTGTGTTGTGTGTGTGTGTGTTGTGGGTGTGTGTGTTGTCCGAGTGTGTGTGTGTGTGTGTTGTCGGTGTGTGTGTGTGTGTGTGTGTGTGTGTGTGTGTTGTCGGTGTGTGTGTGTGTGTGTGTTTTCGGTGTGTTTGTGTGTGTGTGTTGTCGGTGTGTGTGTGTGTGTGTTGTCGGTGTGTGTGTGTGTTGTCGGTGTGTGTGTGTGTGTGTGTGTTGTCGGTGTGTGTGTGTGTGTGTGTTGTCGGTGTGTTGTGTGTGTGTGTTGTCGGTGTGTGTGTGTGTGTGTTGTCGGTGTGTGTGTGTGTTGTCGGTGTGTGTGTGTGTGTGTGTGTTGTCGGTGTGTGTGTGTTGTCGGTGTGTGTGTGTCTGTGTGTGTGTGTGTTGTCGGTGTGTGTGTGTGTGTGTTGTCGGTTGTGTGTGTGTTTGTGTGTTGTCGGTGTGTGTGTGTGTGTTGTCGGTGTGTGTGTGTGTGTGTTGTCGGTGTGTGTGTGTGTGTCGGTGTGTGTGTGTGTTGTCGGTGTGTGTGTGTTGTCGGTGTGTGTGTGTGTGTGTTGTCGGTGTGTGTGTGTTGTCGGTGTGTGTGTGTGTGTGTTGTCGGTGTGTGTGTGTTGTCGATGTGTGTGTGTGTGTGTGTTGTCGGTGTGTGTGTGTGTGTGTTGTCGGTGTGTGTGTGTGTTGTCGGTGTGTGTGTGTGTGTGTGTGTGTGTTGTCGGTGTGTGTGTGTGTGTTGTCGGTGTGTGTGTGTGTGTGTGTTGTCGGTGTGTGTGTGTGTGTGTTGTCAGTGTGTGTGTGTGTGTGTTGTCGGTGTGTGTGTGTGTGTGTTGTCGGTGTGTGTGTGTGTTGTGTGTGTGTGTGTGTTGTCGGTGTGTGTGTTGTCCGAGTGTGTGTGTGTGTGTGTTGTCGGTGTGTGTGTGTGTGTTGCTGGTTTTTGTGTGTGTGTGTTGTCGATGTGTGTGTGTGTGTTGTCGGTGTGTGTGTGTGTGTGTGTGTTGTCGGTGTGTGTGTGTGTGTGTGTTGTCGGTGTGTTTGTGTGTGTGTGTTGTCGGTGTGTGTGTGTGTGTTGTCGGTGTGTGTGTGTTGTCGGTGTGTGTGTGTGTGTGTTGTCAGTGTGTGTGTGTGTGTGTTGTCGGTGTGTGTGTGTTTATGTGTTGTCGGTGTGTGTGTGTGTTGTCGGTGTGTGTGTGTGTGTTGTCGGTGTGTGTGTGTTGTCGGTGTGTGTGTGTGTTGTCGGTGTGTGTGTGTGTGTGTGTGTGTGTGTGTTGTCGGTGTGTGTGTGTGTTGTCGGTGTGTGTGTGTGTGTTGTCGGTGTGTGTGTGTGTGTGTTGTCGGTGTGTGTGTGTGTGTGTTGTCAGTGTGTGTGTGTGTGTGTTGTCGGTGTGTGTGTGTGTGTGTTGTCGGTGTGTGTGTGTGTGTTGTGTGTGTGTGTGTTGTCGGTGTGTGTGTTGTCCGAGTGTGTGTGTGTGTGTTGTCGGTGTGTGTGTGTGTGTTGCTGGTTTTTGTGTGTGTGTGTTGTCGATGTGTGTGTGTGTGTTGTCGGTGTGTGTGTGTGTGTGTGTGTGTGTGTGTTGTCGGTGTGTGTGTGTGTGTGTGTTGTCGGTGTGTTTGTGTGTGTGTGTTGTCGGTGTGTGTGTGTGTGTGTTGTCGGTATGTGTGTGTGTGTGTTGTCGGTGTGTGTGTGTGTGTGTGTGTTGTCGGTGTGTGTGTGTTGTCGGTGTGTTTGTGTGTGTGTGTTGTCGGTGTGTGTGTGTGTGTGTTGTCGGTATGTGTGTGTGTGTGTTGTCGGTGTGTGTGTGTGTGTGTGTGTTGTCGGTGTGTGTGTGTTGTCGGTGTGTGTGTGTGTGTGTTGTCGGTGTGTGTGTGTGTTGTCGGTGTGTGTGTGTGTTGTCGGTGTGTGTGTGTGTGTTGTCGGTGTGTGTGTGTGTTGTCGGTGTGTGTGTGTGTGTTTTGTCGGTGTGTGTGTGTGTGTGTTGTGTGTGTGTGTGTGTTGTCGGTGTGTGTGTGTGTGTGTGTTGTCGGTGTGTGTGTGTGTGTGTTGTCGGTGTGTGTGTGTGTGTTGTCGGTGTGTGTGTGTGTGTGTGTTGTCGGTGTGTGTGTGTGTGTGTGTGTGTTATCGGTGTGTGTGTGTGTGTGTTGTCGGTGTGTGTGTGTGTGTGTGTTGTCGGTGTGTGAGTGTGTGTGTTGTCGGTGTGTGTGTGTTGTCGGTGTGTGTGTGTGTGTGTGTTGTCGGTGTGTGTGTGTTGTCGGTGTGTGTGTGTGTGTTGTCGGTGTGTGTGTGTTGTCGATGTGTGTGTGTGTGTGTGTTATCGGTGTGTGTGTGTGTGTGTTGTCGGTGTGTGTGTGTGTGTGTGTGTGTGTGTGTGTTGTCGGTGTGTGTGTGTGTGTTGTCGGTGTGTGTGTGTTGTCGGTGTGTGTGTGTTGTCGGTGTGTGTGTGTGTGTGTTGTCGGTGTGTGTGTGTTGTCGATGTGTGTGTGTGTGTGTGTTATCGGTGTGTGTGTGTGTGTGTTGTCGGTGTGTGTGTGTGTGTGTGTGTGTGTTGTCGGTGTGTGTGTGTGTGTTGTCGATGTGTGTGTGTGTGTGTTGTCGGTGTGTGTGTGTGTGGTCGGTGTGTTTGTGTGTGTGTGTTGTCGGTGTGTGTGTGTGTGTTGTCGGTGTGTGTGTGTGTGTGTTGTCGGTGTGTGTGTGTGTGTGTTGTCAGTGTGTGTGTGTGTGTGTTGTCGGTGTGTGTGTGTTTATGTGTTGTCGGTGTGTGTGTGTGTGTTGTCGGTGTGTGTGTGTGTGTGTTGTCGGTGTGTGTGTTTGTGTGTTGTCAGTGTGTGTGTGTGTGTGTTGTCGGTGTGTGTGTGTTTATGTGTTGTCGGTGTGTGTGTTTGTGTGTGTTGTCGGTGTGTGTGTGTGTGTTGTCGGTGTGTGTGTGTTGTCGGTGTGTGTGTGTGTTGTCGGTGTGTGTGTGTGTGTTGTCGGTGTGTGTGTGTGTGTGTTGTCAGTGTGTGTGTGTGTGTGTTGTCGGTGTGTGTGTGTGTGTGTTGTCGGTGTGTGTGTGTGTGTTGTGTGTGTGTGTGTTGTCGGTGTGTGTGTTGTCCGAGTGTGTGTGTGTGTGTTGTCGGTGTGTGTGTGTGTGTTGCTGGTTTTTGTGTGTGTGTGTTGTCAATGTGTGTGTGTGTGTTGTCGGTGTGTGTGTGTGTGTGTGTGTGTGTGTTGTCGGTGTGTGTGTGTGTGTGTGTTGTCGGTGTGTTTGTGTGTGTGTGTTGTCGGTGTGTGTGTGTGTGTGTTGTCGGTATGTGTGTGTGTGTGTTGTCGGTGTGTGTGTGTGTGTGTGGTGTGTTGTCGGTGTGTGTGTGTTGTCGGTGTGTGTGTGTGTGTGTTGTCGGTGTGTGTGTGTGTGTGTTGTCGGTGTGTGTGTGTGTTGTCGGTGTGTGTGTGTGTGTTGTCGGTGTGTGTGTGTGTTGTCGGTGTGTGTGTGTGTGTTTTGTCGGTGTGTGTGTGTGTGTGTTGTGTGTGTGTGTGTTGTCGGTGTGTGTGTGTGTGTGTTGTCGGTGTGTGTGTGTGTGTGTTGTCGGTGTGTGTGTGTGTGTTGTCGGTGTGTGTGTGTGTGTGTGTTGTCGGTGTGTGTGTGTGTGTGTGTGTGTTATCGGTGTGTGTGTGTGTGTGTTGTCGGTGTGTGTGTGTGTGTGTGTTGTCGGTGTGTGAGTGTGTGTGTTGTCGGTGTGTGTGTGTTGTCGGTGTGTGTGTGTGTGTGTGTTGTCGGTGTGTGTGTGTTGTCGGTGTGTGTGTGTGTGTTGTCGGTGTGTGTGTGTGTGTTGTCGGTGTGTGTGTGTGTTGTCGGTGTGTGTGTGTGTGTGTGTGTGTGTTGTCGGTGTGTGTGTGTGTTGTCGGTGTGTGTGTGTGTGTTGTCGGTGTGTGTGTGTGTGTGTTGTCGGTGTGTGTGTGTGTTGTCAGTGTGTGTGTGTGTGTGTTGTCGGTGTGTGTGTGTGTGTGTTGTCGGTGTGTGTGTGTGTTGTCGGTGTGTGTGTGTGTGTTGTCGGTGTGTGTGTGTTGTCGGTGTGTGTGTGTGTTGTCGGTGTGTGTGTGTGTGTGTGTGTGTGTGTTGTCGGTGTGTGTGTGTGTTGTCGGTGTGTGTGTGTGTGTTGTCGGTGTGTGTGTGTGTTGTCGGTGTGTGTGTGTGTGTGTTGTCAGTGTGTGTGTGTGTGTGTTGTCGGTGTGTGTGTGTGTGTGTTGTCGGTGTGTGTGTGTGTGTTGTGTGTGTGTGTGTTGTCGGTGTGTGTGTTGTCCGAGTGTGTGTGTGTGTGTTGTCGGTGTGTGTGTGTGTGTTGCTGGTTTTTGTGTGTGTGTGTTGTCAATGTGTGTGTGTGTGTTGTCGGTGTGTGTGTGTGTGTGTGTGTGTGTTGTCGGTGTGTGTGTGTGTGTGTGTTGTCGGTGTGTTTGTGTGTGTGTGTTGTCGGTGTGTGTGTGTGTGTGTTGTCGGTATGTGTGTGTGTGTGTTGTCGGTGTGTGTGTGTGTGTGTGTGTTGTCGGTGTGTGTGTGTTGTCGGTGTGTGTGTGTGTGTGTTGTCGGTGTGTGTGTGTGTGTGTTGTCGGTGTGTGTGTGTGTTGTCGGTGTGTGTGTGTGTGTTGTCGGTGTGTGTGTGTGTTGTCGGTGTGTGTGTGTGTGTTTTGTCGGTGTGTGTGTGTGTGTGTTGTGTGTGTGTGTGTTGTCGGTGTGTGTGTGTGTGTGTTGTCGGTGTGTGTGTGTGTGTGTTGTCGGTGTGTGTGTGTGTGTTGTCGGTGTGTGTGTGTGTGTGTGTTGTCGGTGTGTGTGTGTGTGTGTGTGTGTTATCGGTGTGTGTGTGTGTGTGTTGTCGGTGTGTGTGTGTGTGTGTGTTGTCGGTGTGTGAGTGTGTGTGTTGTCGGTGTGTGTGTGTTGTCGGTGTGTGTGTGTGTGTGTGTTGTCGGTGTGTGTGTGTTGTCGGTGTGTGTGTGTGTGTTGTCGGTGTGTGTGTGTTGTCGATGTGTGTGTGTGTGTGTGTTATCGGTGTGTGTGTGTGTGTGTTGTCGGTGTGTGTGTGTGTGTGTGTGTGTGTGTGTGTTGTCGGTGTGTGTGTGTGTGTTGTCGGTGTGTGTGTGTGTGTGTTGTCGGTGTGTGTGTGTTGTCGATGTGTGTGTGTGTGTGTGTTATCGGTGTGTGTGTGTGTGTGTTGTCGGTGTGTGTGTGTGTGTGTGTGTGTGTTGTCGGTGTGTGTGTGTGTGTTGTCGATGTGTGTGTGTGTGTGTTGTCGGTGTGTGTGTGTGTGGTCGGTGTGTTTGTGTGTGTGTGTTGTCGGTGTGTGTGTGTTGTCGGTGTGTGTGTGTGTGTGTGTTGTCGGTGTGTGTGTGTGTGTGTTGTCAGTGTGTGTGTGTGTGTGTTGTCGGTGTGTGTGTGTTTATGTGTTGTCGGTGTGTGTGTGTGTGTTGTCGGTGTGTGTGTGTGTGTGTTGTCGGTGTGTGTGTGTGTGGTCGGTGTGTTTGTGTGTGTGTGTTGTCGGTGTGTGTGTGTGTGTTGTCGGTGTGTGTGTGTGTGTTGTCGGTGTGTGTGTGTGTTGTCAGTGTGTGTGTGTGTGTGTTGTCGGTGTGTGTGTGTTTATGTGTTGTCGGTGTGTGTGTTTGTGTGTGTTGTCGGTGTGTGTGTGTGTGTTGTCGGTGTGTGTGTGTTGTCGGTGTGTGTGTGTGTTGTCGGTGTGTGTGTGTGTGTGTGTGTGTGTTGTCGGTGTGTGTGTGTGTTGTCGGTGTGTGTGTGTGTGTTGTCGGTGTGTGTGTGTGTGTGTTGTCGGTGTGTGTGTGTGTGTGTTGTCAGTGTGTGTGTGTGTGTGTTGTCGGTGTGTGTGTGTGTGTGTTGTCGGTGTGTGTGTGTGTGTTGTGTGTGTGTGTGTTGTCGGTGTGTGTGTTGTCCGAGTGTGTGTGTGTGTGTGTTGTCGGTGTGTGTGTGTGTGTTGCTGGTTTTTGTGTGTGTGTGTTGTCGATGTGTGTGTGTGTGTTGTCGGTGTGTGTGTGTGTGTGTGTGTGTGTGTGTTGTCGGTGTGTGTGTGTGTGTGTGTGTTGTCGGTGTGTTTGTGTGTGTGTGTTGTCGGTGTGTGTGTGTGTGTGTTGTCGGTGTGTGTGTGTGTTGTCGGTGTGTGTGTGTGTGTGTGTGTTGTCGGTGTGTGTGTGTTGTCGGTGTGTGTGTGTGTGTGTTGTCGGTGTGTGTGTGTGTGTGTGTTGTCGGTGTGTGTGTGTGTTGTCGGTGTGTGTGTGTGTGTTGTCGGTGTGTGTGTGTGTGTGTTGTCGGTGTGTGTGTGTGTGTTGTCAGTGTGTGTGTGTGTGTGTTGTGTGTGTGTGTGTTGTCGGTGTGTGTGTGTGTGTGTTGTCGGTGTGTGTGTGTGTTGTCGGTGTGTGTGTGTGTTGTCGGTGTGTGTGTGTGTTGTCGGTGTGTGTGTGTGTGTGTGTGTGTGTGTGTTATCGGTGTGTGTGTGTGTGTGTGTTGTCGGTGTGTGTGTGTGTGTGTGTGTTGTCAGTGTGTGTGTGTGTGTGTGTTGTCGGTGTGTGTGTGTTGTCGGTGTGTGTGTGTGTGTGTGTTGTCGGTGTGTGTGTGTTGTCTGTGTGTGTGTGTGTGTTGTCGGTGTGTGTGTGTTGTCGATGTGTGTGTGTGTGTGTTATCGGTGTGTGTGTGTGTGTTGTCGGTGTGTGTGTGTGTGTTGTCGGTGTGTGTGTGTGTGTGTTGTCGGTGTGTGTGTGTGTGTTGTCAGTGTGTGTGTGTGTGTGTTGTCGGTGTGTGTGTGTGTGTGTTGTCGGTGTGTGTGTGTGTGGTCGGTGTGTTTGTGTGTGTGTGTTGTCGGTGTGTGTGTGTTGTCGGTGTGTGTGTGTGTGTGTTGTCGGTGTGTGTGTGTGTTGTCAGTGTGTGTGTGTGTGTGTTGTCGGTGTGTGTGTGTTTATGTGTTGTCGGTGTGTGTGTTTGTGTGTGTTGTCGGTGTGTGTGTGTGTGTTGTCGGTGTGTGTGTGTGTGTTGTCGGTGTGTGTGTGTGTTGTCGGTGTGTGTGTGTGTGTGTGTGTGTGTGTTGTCGGTGTGTGTGTGTTGTCGGTGTGTGTGTGTGTGTTGTCGGTGTGTGTGTGTTGTCGATGTGTGTGTGTGTGTGTGTTATCGGTGTGTGTGTGTGTGTGTTGTCGGTGTGTGTGTGTGTGTGTGTGTGTGTGTGTGTTGTCGGTGTGTGTGTGTGTGTTGTCGGTGTGTGTGTGTGTGTGTTGTCGGTGTGTGTGTGTTGTCGATGTGTGTGTGTGTGTGTGTTATCGGTGTGTGTGTGTGTGTGTTGTCGGTGTGTGTGTGTGTGTGTGTGTGTGTTGTCGGTGTGTGTGTGTGTGTTGTCGATGTGTGTGTGTGTGTGTTGTCGGTGTGTGTGTGTGTGGTCGGTGTGTTTGTGTGTGTGTGTTGTCGGTGTGTGTGTGTTGTCGGTGTGTGTGTGTGTGTGTGTTGTCGGTGTGTGTGTGTGTGTGTTGTCAGTGTGTGTGTGTGTGTGTTGTCGGTGTGTGTGTGTTTATGTGTTGTCGGTGTGTGTGTGTGTGTTGTCGGTGTGTGTGTGTGTGTGTTGTCGGTGTGTGTGTGTGTGGTCGGTGTGTTTGTGTGTGTGTGTTGTCGGTGTGTGTGTGTGTGTTGTCGGTGTGTGTGTGTGTGTTGTCGGTGTGTGTGTGTGTTGTCAGTGTGTGTGTGTGTGTGTTGTCGGTGTGTGTGTGTTTATGTGTTGTCGGTGTGTGTGTTTGTGTGTGTTGTCGGTGTGTGTGTGTGTGTTGTCGGTGTGTGTGTGTTGTCGGTGTGTGTGTGTGTTGTCGGTGTGTGTGTGTGTGTGTGTGTGTGTTGTCGGTGTGTGTGTGTGTTGTCGGTGTGTGTGTGTGTGTTGTCGGTGTGTGTGTGTGTGTGTTGTCGGTGTGTGTGTGTGTGTGTTGTCAGTGTGTGTGTGTGTGTGTTGTCGGTGTGTGTGTGTGTGTGTTGTCGGTGTGTGTGTGTGTGTTGTGTGTGTGTGTGTTGTCGGTGTGTGTGTTGTCCGAGTGTGTGTGTGTGTGTGTTGTCGGTGTGTGTGTGTGTGTTGCTGGTTTTTGTGTGTGTGTGTTGTCGATGTGTGTGTGTGTGTTGTCGGTGTGTGTGTGTGTGTGTGTGTGTGTGTGTTGTCGGTGTGTGTGTGTGTGTGTGTGTTGTCGGTGTGTTTGTGTGTGTGTGTTGTCGGTGTGTGTGTGTGTGTGTTGTCGGTGTGTGTGTGTGTTGTCGGTGTGTGTGTGTGTGTGTGTGTTGTCGGTGTGTGTGTGTTGTCGGTGTGTGTGTGTGTGTGTTGTCGGTGTGTGTGTGTGTGTGTGTTGTCGGTGTGTGTGTGTGTTGTCGGTGTGTGTGTGTGTGTTGTCGGTGTGTGTGTGTGTGTGTTGTCGGTGTGTGTGTGTGTGTTGTCAGTGTGTGTGTGTGTGTGTTGTGTGTGTGTGTGTTGTCGGTGTGTGTGTGTGTGTGTTGTCGGTGTGTGTGTGTGTTGTCGGTGTGTGTGTGTGTTGTCGGTGTGTGTGTGTGTTGTCGGTGTGTGTGTGTGTGTGTGTGTGTGTGTGTTATCGGTGTGTGTGTGTGTGTGTGTTGTCGGTGTGTGTGTGTGTGTGTGTGTTGTCAGTGTGTGTGTGTGTGTGTGTTGTCGGTGTGTGTGTGTTGTCGGTGTGTGTGTGTGTGTGTGTTGTCGGTGTGTGTGTGTTGTCTGTGTGTGTGTGTGTGTTGTCGGTGTGTGTGTGTTGTCGATGTGTGTGTGTGTGTGTTATCGGTGTGTGTGTGTGTGTTGTCGGTGTGTGTGTGTGTGTTGTCGGTGTGTGTGTGTGTGTGTTGTCGGTGTGTGTGTGTGTGTTGTCAGTGTGTGTGTGTGTGTGTTGTCGGTGTGTGTGTGTGTGTGTTGTCGGTGTGTGTGTGTGTGGTCGGTGTGTTTGTGTGTGTGTGTTGTCGGTGTGTGTGTGTTGTCGGTGTGTGTGTGTGTGTGTTGTCGGTGTGTGTGTGTGTTGTCAGTGTGTGTGTGTGTGTGTTGTCGGTGTGTGTGTGTTTATGTGTTGTCGGTGTGTGTGTTTGTGTGTGTTGTCGGTGTGTGTGTGTGTGTTGTCGGTGTGTGTGTGTGTGTTGTCGGTGTGTGTGTGTGTTGTCGGTGTGTGTGTGTGTGTGTGTGTGTGTGTTGTCGGTGTGTGTGTGTGTTGTCGGTGTGTGTGTGTGTGTTGTCGGTGTGTGTGTGTGTGTGTTGTCGGTGTGTGTGTGTGTGTGTTGTCAGTGTGTGTGTGTGTGTGTTGTCGGTGTGTGTGTGTGTGTGTTGTCGGTGTGTGTGTGTGTGTTGTGTGTGTGTGTGTTGTCGGTGTGTGTGTTGTCCGAGTGTGTGTGTGTGTGTGTTGTCGGTGTGTGTGTGTGTGTTGCTGGTTTTTGTGTGTGTGTTGTCGATGTGTGTGTGTGTGTTGTCGGTGTGTGTGTGTGTGTGTGTGTGTGTGTGTGTTGTCGGTGTGTGTGTGTGTGTGTGTGTTGTCGGTGTGTTTGTGTGTGTGTGTTGTCGGTGTGTGTGTGTGTGTGTTGTCGGTGTGTGTGTGTGTTGTCGGTGTGTGTGTGTGTGTGTGTGTGTTGTCGGTGTGTGTGTGTTGTCGGTGTGTGTGTGTGTGTGTTGTCGGTGTGTGTGTGTGTGTGTGTTGTCGGTGTGTGTGTGTGTTGTCGGTGTGTGTGTGTGTGTTGTCGGTGTGTGTGTGTGTGTGTGTGTCGGTGTGTGTGTGTGTGTTGTCAGTGTGTGTGTGTGTGTGTTGTGTGTGTGTGTGTTGTCGGTGTGTGTGTGTGTGTGTTGTCGGTGTGTGTGTGTGTTGTCGGTGTGTGTGTGTGTGTTGTCGGTGTGTGTGTGTGTTGTCGGTGTGTGTGTGTGTGTGTGTGTGTGTGTGTGTGTGTGTTATCGGTGTGTGTGTGTGTGTGTTGTCGGTGTGTGTGTGTGTGTGTGTTGTCAGTGTGTGTGTGTGTGTGTGTTGTCGGTGTGTGTGTGTTGTCGGTGTGTGTGTGTGTGTGTGTGTTGTCGGTGTGTGTGTGTTGTCGATGTGTGTGTGTGTGTGTTATCGGTGTGTGTGTGTGTGTTGTCGGTGTGTGTGTGTGTGTGTGTGTGTGTGTGTTGTCGGTGTGTGTGTGTGTGTTGTCGGTGTGTGTGTGTGTGTGTTGTCGGTGTGTGTGTGTGTGTTGCTGGTTTTTGTGTGTGTGTGTTGTCGATGTGTGTGTGTGTGTTGTCGGTGTGTGTGTGTGTGTGTGTGTGTGTGTGTTGTCGGTGTGTGTGTGTGTGTGTGTTGTCGGTGTGTTTGTGTGTGTGTGTTGTCGGTGTGTGTGTGTGTGTTGTCGGTGTGTGTGTGTTGTCGGTGTGTGTGTGTGTTGTCAGTGTGTGTGTGTGTGTGTTGTCGGTGTGTGTGTGTTTATGTGTTGTCGGTGTGTGTGTGTGTTGTCGGTGTGTGTGTGTGTGTTGTCGGTGTGTGTGTGTTGTCGGTGTGTGTGTGTGTTGTCGGTGTATGTGTGTGTGTGTGTGTGTGTGTGTGTGTTGTCGGTGTGTGTGTGTGTTGTCGGTGTGTGTGTGTGTGTTGTCGGTGTGTGTGTGTGTGTGTTGTCGGTGTGTGTGTGTGTGTGTTGTCAGTGTGTGTGTGTGTGTGTTGTCGGTGTGTGTGTGTGTGTGTTGTCGGGGTGTGTGTGTGTGTTGTGTGTGTGTGTGTTGTCGGTGTGTGTGTTGTCCGAGTGTGTGTGTGTGTGTTGTCGGTGTGTGTGTGTGTGTTGCTGATTTTTGTGTGTGTGTGTTGTCGATGTGTGTGTGTGTGTGTTGTCGGTGTGTGTGTGTGTGTGTGTGTGTGTGTGTTGTCGGTGTGTGTGTGTGTGTGTGTTGTCGGTGTGTTTGTGTGTGTGTGTTGTCGGTGTGTGTGTGTGTGTGTTGTCGGTATGTGTGTGTGTGTGTTGTCGGTGTGTGTGTGTGTGTGTGTTGTCGGTGTGTGTGTGTTGTCGGTGTGTGTGTGTGTGTGTTGTCGGTGTGTGTGTGTGTGTGTTGTCGGTGTGTGTGTGTGTTGTCGGTGTGTGTGTGTGTGTTGTCGGTGTGTGTGTGTGTTGTCGGTGTGTGTGTGTGTGTTGTCGGTGTGTGTGTGTGTTATGTGTGTGTGTGTTGTCGGTGTGTGTGTGTGTGTGTTGTCGGTGTGTGTGTGTGTGTGTTGTCGGTGTGTGTGTGTGTGTTGTCGGTGTGTGTGTGTGTGTGTGTTGTCGGTGTGTGTGTGTGTGTGTGTGTGTGTTATCGGTGTGTGTGTGTGTGTGTTGTCGGTGTGTGTGTGTGTGTGTTGTCGGTGTGTGAGTGTGTGTGTTGTCGGTGTGTGTGTGTGTGTGTGTTGTCGGTGTGTGTGTGTTGTCGGTGTGTGTGTGTGTGTTGTCGGTGTGTGTGTGTTGTCGATGTGTGTGTGTGTGTGTTATCGGTGTGTGTGTGTGTGTGTTGTCGGTGTGTGTGTGTGTGTGTGTGTTGTCGGTGTGTGTGTGTGTGTTGTCGGTGTGTGTGTGTTGTCGGTGTGTGTGTGTTGTCGGTGTGTGTGTGTGTGTGTTGTCGGTGTGTGTGTGTTGTCGATGTGTGTGTGTGTGTGTGTTATCGGTGTGTGTGTGTGTGTGTTGTCGGTGTGTGTGTGTGTGTGTGTGTGTGTGTTGTCGGTGTGTGTGTGTGTGTTGTCGGTGTGTGTGTGTGTGTGTTGTCGGTGTGTGTGTGTGTGGTCGGTGTGTTTGTGTGTGTGTGTTGTCGGTGTGTGTGTGTGTGTTGTCGGTGTGTGTGTGTGTGTTGTCGGTGTGTGTGTGTGTGTGTTGTCAGTGTGTGTGTGTGTGTGTTGTCGGTGTGTGTGTGTTTATGTGTTGTCGGTGTGTGTGTGTTGTCGGTGTGTGTGTGTGTGTGTTGTCGGTGTGTGTGTGTGTGGTCGGTGTGTTTGTGTGTGTGTGTTGTCGGTGTGTGTGTGTTGTCGGTGTGTGTGTGTGTGTTGTCGGTGTGTGTGTGTGTTGTCAGTGTGTGTGTGTGTGTGTTGTCGGTGTGTGTGTGTTTATGTGTTGTCGGTGTGTGTGTTTGTGTGTGTTGTCGGTGTGTGTGTGTGTGTTGTCGGTGTGTGTGTGTGTTGTCGGTGTGTGTGTGTGTTGTCGGTGTGTGTGTGTGTGTGTGTGTGTGTGTGTGTTGTCGGTGTGTGTGTGTTGTCGATGTGTGTGTGTGTGTGTGTTATCGGTGTGTGTGTGTGTGTGTTGTCGGTGTGTGTGTGTGTGTGTGTGTGTGTGTGTGTGTTGTCGGTGTGTGTGTGTGTGTTGTCGGTGTGTGTGTGTTGTCGGTGTGTGTGTGTTGTCGGTGTGTGTGTGTGTGTGTCGGTGTGTGTGTGTTGTCGATGTGTGTGTGTGTGTGTGTTATCGGTGTGTGTGTGTGTGTGTTGTCGGTGTGTGTGTGTGTGTGTGTGTGTGTTGTCGGTGTGTGTGTGCGTGTTGTCGGTGTGTGTGTGTGTGTGTGTGTTGTCGGTGTGTGTGTGTGTGGTCGGTGTGTTTGTGTGTGTGTGTTGTCGGTGTGTGTGTGTGTGTTGTCGGTGTGTGTGTGTGTGTTGTCGGTGTGTGTGTGTGTGTGTTGTCAGTGTGTGTGTGTGTGTGTTGTCGGTGTGTGTGTGTTTATGTGTTGTCGGTGTGTGTGTGTGTGTTGTCGGTGTGTGTGTGTGTGTTGTCGGTGTGTGTGTGTGTGTGTTGTCAGTGTGTGTGTGTGTGTGTTGTCGGTGTGTGTGTGTTTATGTGTTGTCGGTGTGTGTGTGTTGTCGGTGTGTGTGTGTGTGTGTTGTCGGTGTGTGTGTGTGTGGTCGGTGTGTTTGTGTGTGTGTGTTGTCGGTGTGTGTGTGTTGTCGGTGTGTGTGTGTGTTGTCGGTGTGTGTGTGTGTGTGTGTGTCGGTGTGTGTGTGTGTGTGATGTGTTGTCGGTGTGTGTGTTTGTGTGTGTTGTCGGTGTGTGTGTGTGTGTTGTCGGTGTGTGTGTGTGTTGTCGGTGTGTGTGTGTGTTGTCGGTGTGTGTGTGTGTGTGTGTGTGTGTGTGTGTTGTCGGTGTGTGTGTGTTGTCGATGTGTGTGTGTGTGTGTGTTATCGGTGTGTGTGTGTGTGTGTTGTCGGTGTGTGTGTGTGTGTGTGTGTGATGTCGGTGTGTGTGTGTGTGTTGTCGGTGTGTGTGTGTTGTCGGTGTGTGTGTGTTGTCGGTGTGTGTGTGTGTGTGTTGTCGGTGTGTGTGTGTTGTCGATGTGTGTGTGTGTGTGTGTTATCGGTGTGTGTGTGTGTGTGTTGTCGGTGTGTGTGTGTGTGTGTGTGTGTGTTGTCGGTGTGTGTGTGCGTGTTGTCGGTGTGTGTGTGTGTGTGTTGTCGGTGTGTGTGTGTGTGGTCGGTGTGTTTGTGTGTGTGTGTTGTCGGTGTGTGTGTGTGTGTTGTCGGTGTGTGTGTGTGTGTTGTCGGTGTGTGTGTGTGTGTGTTGTCAGTGTGTGTGTGTGTGTGTTGTCGGTGTGTGTGTGTTTATGTGTTGTCGGTGTGTGTGTGTGTGTTGTCGGTGTGTGTGTGTGTGTGTTGTCGGTGTGTGTGTGTGTGGTCGGTGTGTTTGTGTGTGTGTGTTGTCGGTGTGTGTGTGTTGTCGGTGTGTGTGTGTGTGTTGTCGGTGTGTGTGTGTGTTGTCAGTGTGTGTGTGTGTGTGTTGTCGGTGTGTGTGTGTTTATGTGTTGTCGGTGTGTGTGTTTGTGTGTGTTGTCGGTGTGTGTGTGTGTGTTGTCGGTGTGTGTGTGTGTGTTGTCGGTGTGTGTGTGTGTTGTCGGTGTGTGTGTGTGTGTGTGTGTGTGTGTGTGTGTTGTCGGTGTGTGTGTGTTGTCGGTGTGTGTGTGTGTGTTGTCGGTGTGTGTGTGTGTGTGTTGTCGGTGTGTGTGTGTGTGTGTTGTCAGTGTGTGTGTGTGTGTGTTGTCGGTGTGTGTGTGTGTGTGTTGTCGGTGTGTGTGTGTGTGTGTTGTGTGTGTGTGTGTTGTCGGTGTGTGTGTTGTCCGAGTGTGTGTGTGTGTGTGTTGTCGGTGTGTGTGTGTGTGTTGCTGGTTTTTGTGTGTGTGTGTTGTCAATGTGTGTGTGTGTGTTGTCGGTGTGTGTGTGTGTGTGTGTGTGTGTTGTCGGTGTGTGTGTGTGTGTGTTGTCGGTGTGTTTGTGTGTGTGTGTTGTCGGTGTGTGTGTGTGTGTGTTGTCGGTGTGTGTGTGTGTTGTCGGTGTGTGTGTGTGTGTGTGTGTGTGTTGTCGGTGTGTGTGTGTTGTCGGTGTGTGTGTGTGTGTGTTGTCGGTGTGTGTGTGTGTGTGTGTTGTCGGTGTGTGTGTGTGTTGTCGGTGTGTGTGTGTGTGTTGTCGGTGTGTGTGTGTGTGTGTTGTCGGTGTGTGTGTGTGTTGTCAGTGTGTGTGTGTGTGTGTTGTGTGTGTGTGTGTTGTCGGTGTGTGTGTGTTGTGTTGTCGGTGTGTGTGTGTGTTGTCGGTGTGTCTGTGTGTGTTGTCGGTGTGTGTGTGTGTTGTCGGTGTGTGTGTGTGTGTGTGTGTGTGTGTGTGTTATCGGTGTGTGTGTGTGTGTGTGTTGTCGGTGTGTGTGTGTGTGTGTGTTGTCAGTGTGTGTGTGTGTGTGTTGTCAGTGTGTGTGTGTTGTCGGTGTGTGTGTGTGTGTGTGTTGTCGGTGTGTGTGTGTTGTCTGTGTGTGTGTGTGTGTTGTCGGTGTGTGTGTGTTGTCGATGTGTGTGTGTGTGTGTTATCGGTGTGTGTGTGTGTGTTGTCGGTGTGTGTGTGTGTGTGGTGTGTGTGTGTTGTCGGTGTGTGTGTGTGTGTTGTCGGTGTGTGTGTGTGTGTGTTGTCGGTGTGTGTGTGTGTGTGTTGTCAGTGTGTGTGTGTGTGTTGTCGGTGTGTGTGTGTGTGTGTTGTCGGTGTGTGTGTGTGTTGTGTGTGTGTGTGTTGTCGGTGTGTGTGTTGTCCGAGTGTGTGTGTGTGTGTGTTGTCGGTGTGTGTGTGTGTGTTGCTGGTTTTTGTGTGTGAGTGTTGTCGATGTGTGTGTGTGTGTTGTCGGTGTGTGTGTGTGTGTGTGTTGTCGGTGTGTGTGTGTGTGTGTGTGTCGGTGTGTTTGTGTGTGTGTGTTGTCGGTGTGTGTGTGTGTGTTGTCGGTGTGTGTGTGTGTGTTGTCGGTGTGTGTGTGTGTGTGTTGTCAGTGTGTGTGTGTGTGTGTTGTCGGTGTGTGTGTGTTTATGTGTTGTCGGTGTGTGTGTGTGTTGTCGGTGTGTGTGTGTGTGTTGTCGGTGTGTGTGTGTTGTCGGTGTGTGTGTGTGTTGTCGGTGTGTGTGTGTGTGTGTGTGTGTGTGTGTGTGTTGTCGGTGTGTGTGTGTGTTGTCGGTGTGTGTGTGTGTGTTGTCGGTGTGTGTGTGTGTGTGTTGTCGGTGTGTGTGTGTGTGTGTTGTCAGTGTGTGTGTGTGTGTTGTCGGTGTGTGTGTGTGTGTGTGTGTGTTGTCGGTGTGTGTGTGTGTGTTGTGTGTGTGTGTGATGTCGGTGTGTGTGTTGTCCGAGTGTGTGTGTGTGTGTTGTCGGTGTGTGTGTGTGTGTTGCTGGTTTTTGTGTGTGTGTGTTGTCGATGTGTGTGTGTGTGTTGTCGGTGTGTGTGTGTGTGTGTGTGTGTGTGTGTTGTCGGTGTGTGTGTGTGTGTGTGTTGTCGGTGTGTTTGTGTGTGTGTGTTGTCGGTGTGTGTGTGTGTGTGTTGTCGGTATGTGTGTGTGTGTGTTGTCGGTGTGTGTGTGTGTGTGTGTGTTGTCGGTGTGTGTGTGTTGTCGGTGTGTGTGTGTGTGTGTTGTCGGTGTGTGTGTGTGTGTGTTGTCGGTGTGTGTGTGTGTTGTCGGTGTGTGTGTGTGTGTTGTCGGTGTGTGTGTGTGTTGTCGGTGTGTGTGTGTGTGTGTTGTCGGTGTGTGTGTGTGTGTGTTGTCAGTGTGTGTGTGTGTGTTGTCGGTGTGTGTGTGTGTGTGTGTGTGTTGTCGGTGTGTGTGTGTGTGTTGTGTGTGTGTGTGATGTCGGTGTGTGTGTTGTCCGAGTGTGTGTGTGTGTGTTGTCGGTGTGTGTGTGTGTGTTGCTGGTTTTTGTGTGTGTGTGTTGTCGATGTGTGTGTGTGTGTTGTCGGTGTGTGTGTGTGTGTGTGTGTGTGTGTGTTGTCGGTGTGTGTGTGTGTGTGTGTTGTCGGTGTGTTTGTGTGTGTGTGTTGTCGGTGTGTGTGTGTGTGTGTTGTCGGTGTGTCTGTGTGTGTTGTCGGTGTGTGTGTGTGTTGTCGGTGTGTGTGTGTGTGTGTGTGTGTGTGTGTGTTATCGGTGTGTGTGTGTGTGTGTGTTGTCGGTGTGTGTGTGTGTGTGTGTTGTCAGTGTGTGTGTGTGTGTGTTGTCAGTGTGTGTGTGTTGTCGGTGTGTGTGTGTGTGTGTGTTGTCGGTGTGTGTGTGTTGTCTGTGTGTGTGTGTGTGTTGTCGGTGTGTGTGTGTTGTCGATGTGTGTGTGTGTGTGTTATCGGTGTGTGTGTGTGTGTTGTCGGTGTGTGTGTGTGTGTGTGTGTGTGTGTGTTGTCGGTGTGTGTGTGTGTGTTGTCGGTGTGTGTGTGTGTGTGTTGTCGGTGTGTGTGTGTGTGTGTTGTCAGTGTGTGTGTGTGTGTTGTCGGTGTGTGTGTGTGTGTGTTGTCGGTGTGTGTGTGTGTTGTGTGTGTGTGTGTTGTCGGTGTGTGTGTTGTCCGAGTGTGTGTGTGTGTGTGTTGTCGGTGTGTGTGTGTGTGTTGCTGGTTTTTGTGTGTGAGTGTTGTCGATGTGTGTGTGTGTGTTGTCGGTGTGTGTGTGTGTGTGTGTTGTCGGTGTGTGTGTGTGTGTGTGTTGTCGGTGTGTTTGTGTGTGTGTGTTGTCGGTGTGTGTGTGTGTGTTGTCGGTGTGTGTGTGTGTGTTGTCGGTGTGTGTGTGTGTGTGTTGTCAGTGTGTGTGTGTGTGTGTTGTCGGTGTGTGTGTGTTTATGTGTTGTCGGTGTGTGTGTGTGTTGTCGGTGTGTGTGTGTGTGTTGTCGGTGTGTGTGTGTTGTCGGTGTGTGTGTGTGTTGTCGGTGTGTGTGTGTGTGTGTGTGTGTGTGTGTGTGTTGTCGGTGTGTGTGTGTGTTGTCGGTGTGTGTGTGTGTGTTGTCGGTGTGTGTGTGTGTGTGTTGTCGGTGTGTGTGTGTGTGTGTTGTCAGTGTGTGTGTGTGTGTTGTCGGTGTGTGTGTGTGTGTGTGTGTGTTGTCGGTGTGTGTGTGTGTGTTGTGTGTGTGTGTGATGTCGGTGTGTGTGTTGTCCGAGTGTGTGTGTGTGTGTTGTCGGTGTGTGTGTGTGTGTTGCTGGTTTTTGTGTGTGTGTGTTGTCGATGTGTGTGTGTGTGTTGTCGGTGTGTGTGTGTGTGTGTGTGTGTGTGTGTTGTCGGTGTGTGTGTGTGTGTGTGTTGTCGGTGTGTTTGTGTGTGTGTGTTGTCGGTGTGTGTGTGTGTGTGTTGTCGGTATGTGTGTGTGTGTGTTGTCGGTGTGTGTGTGTGTGTGTGTGTTGTCGGTGTGTGTGTGTTGTCGGTGTGTGTGTGTGTGTGTTGTCGGTGTGTGTGTGTGTGTGTTGTCGGTGTGTGTGTGTGTTGTCGGTGTGTGTGTGTGTGTTGTCGGTGTGTGTGTGTGTTGTCGGTGTGTGTGTGTGTGTGTTGTCGGTGTGTGTGTGTGTGTGTTGTGTGTGTGTGTGTTGTCGGTGTGTGTGTGTGTGTGTTGTCGGTGTGTGTGTGTGTGTGTTGTCGGTGTGTGTGTGTGTGTTGTCGGTGTGTGTGTGTGTGTGTGTTGTCGGGTGTGTGTGTGTGTGTGTGTGTGTGTGTTATCGGTGTGTGTGTGTGTGTGTTGTCGGTGTGTGTGTGTGTGTGTGTTGTCGGTGTGTGAGTGTGTGTGTTGTCGGTGTGTGTGTGTTGTCGGTGTGTGTGTGTGTGTGTGTTGTCGGTGTGTGTGTGTTGTCGGTGTGTGTGTGTGTGTTGTCGGTGTGTGTGTGTTGTCGATGTGTGTGTGTGTGTGTGTTATCGGTGTGTGTGTGTGTGTGTTGTCGGTGTGTGTGTGTGTGTGTGTGTGTGTGTGTGTTGTTGGTGTGTGTGTGTGTGTTGTCGGTGTGTGTGTGTTGTCGGTGTGTGTGTGTTGTCGGTGTGTGTGTGTGTGTGTTGTCGGTGTGTGTGTGTTGTCGATGTGTGTGTGTGTGTGTTATCGGTGTGTGTGTGTGTGTGTTGTCGGTGTGTGTGTGTGTGTGTGTGTGTGTTGTCGGTGTGTGTGTGTGTGTTGTCGGTGTGTGTGTGTGTGTGTTGTCGGTGTGTGTGTGTGTGGTCGGTGTGTTTGTGTGTGTGTGTTGTCGGTGTGTGTGTGTGTGTTGTCGGTGTGTGTGTGTGTGTGTTGTCGGTGTGTGTGTGTGTGTGTTGTCAGTGTGTGTGTGTGTGTGTTGTCGGTGTGTGTGTGTTTATGTGTTGTCGGTGTGTGTGTGTGTTGTCGGTGTGTGTG
Source organism: Salmo salar (assembly GCF_965601325.2). Lineage (NCBI taxonomy): Eukaryota > Metazoa > Chordata > Actinopteri > Salmoniformes > Salmonidae > Salmo > Salmo salar. Next base: position 498,912 of record NW_027675529.1, on the reverse strand, counting down.
TGTGTGTTGTCGGTGTGTGTGTGTTGTCGGTGTGTGTGTGTGTGTTGTCGGTGTGTGTGTGTGTGTGTGTGTGTGTGTGTGTGTTGTCGGTGTGTGTGTGTGTTGTCGGTGTGTGTGTGTGTGTTGTCGGTGTGTGTGTGTGTGTGTTGTCGGTGTGTGTGTGTGTGTGTTGTCAGTGTGTGTGTGTGTGTGTTGTCGGTGTGTGTGTGTGTGTGTTGTCGGTGTGTGTGTGTGTGTTGTGTGTGTGTGTGTTGTCGGTGTGTGTGTTGTCCGAGTGTGTGTGTGTGTGTTGTCGGTGTGTGTGTGTGTGTTGCTGGTTTTTGTGTGTGTGTGTTGTCGATGTGTGTGTGTGTGTTGTCGGTGTGTGTGTGTGTGTGTGTGTGTGTTGTCGGTGTGTGTGTGTGTGTGTGTGTTGTCGGTGTGTGTGTGTTGTCGGTGTGTGTGTGTGTGTGTTGTCGGTGTGTGTGTGTGTGTGTTGTCGGTGTGTGTGTGTGTTGTCGGTGTGTGTGTGTGTGTGTTGTCGGTGTGTGTGTGTGTGTTGTGTGTGTGTGTGTTGTCGGTGTGTGTGTTGTCCGAGTGTGTGTGTGTGTGTTGTCGGTGTGTGTGTGTGTGTTGCTGGTTTTTGTGTGTGTGTGTTGTCGATGTGTGTGTGTGTGTTGTCGGTGTGTGTGTGTGTGTGTGTGTGTGTTGTCGGTGTGTGTGTGTGTGTGTGTTGTCGGTGTGTTTGTGTGTGTGTGTTGTCGGTGTGTGTGTGTGTGTGTTGTCGGTATGTGTGTGTGTGTGTTGTCGGTGTGTGTGTGTGTGTGTGTGTTGTCGGTGTGTGTGTGTTGTCGGTGTGTGTGTGTGTGTGTTGTCGGTGTGTGTGTGTGTGTGTTGTCGGTGTGTGTGTGTGTTGTCGGTGTGTGTGTGTGTATGTTGTCGGTGTGTGTGTGTGTTGTCGGTGTGTGTGTGTGTGTGTTGTCGGTGTGTGTGTGTGTGTGTTGTGTGTGTGTGTGTTGTCGGTGTGTGTGTGTGTGTGTTGTCGGTGTGTGTGTGTGTGTGTTGTCGGTGTGTGTGTGTGTGTTGTCGGTGTGTGTGTGTGTGTTTGTTGTCGGTGTGTGTGTGTGTGTGTGTGTGTGTGTTATCGGTGTGTGTGTGTGTGTGTTGTCGGTGTGTGTGTGTGTGTGTGTTGTCGGTGTGTGAGTGTGTGTGTTGTCGGTGTGTGTGTGTTGTCGGTGTGTGTGTGTGTGTGTGTTGTCGGTGTGTGTGTGTTGTCGGTGTGTGTGTGTGTGTTGTCGGTGTGTGTGTGTTGTCGATGTGTGTGTGTGTGTGTGTTATCGGTGTGTGTGTGTGTGTGTTGTCGGTGTGTGTGTGTGTGTGTGTGTGTGTGTTGTCGGTGTGTGTGTGTGTGTTGTCGGTGTGTGTGTGTTGTCGGTGTGTGTGTGTTGTCGGTGTGTGTGTGTGTGTGTTGTCGGTGTGTGTGTGTTGTCGATGTGTGTGTGTGTGTGTGTTATCGGTGTGTGTGTGTGTGTGTTGTCGGTGTGTGTGTGTGGTGTGTGTGTGTGTGTTGTCGGTGTGTGTGTGTGTGTTGTCGGTGTGTGTGTGTGTGTGTTGTCGGTGTGTGTGTGTGGTCGGTGTGTTTGTGTGTGTGTGTTGTCGGTGTGTGTGTGTGTGTTGTCGGTGTGTGTGTGTGTGTGTTGTCGGTGTGTGTGTGTGTGTGTTGTCAGTGTGTGTGTGTGTGTTGTCGGTGTGTGTGTGTTTATGTGTTGTCGGTGTGTGTGTGTGTTGTCGGTGTGTGTGTGTGTGTTGTCGGTGTGTGTGTGTTGTCGGTGTGTGTGTGTGTGTTGTCGGTGTGTGTGTGTGTGTGTGTGTGTGTGTGTGTTGTCGGTGTGTGTGTGTGTTGTCGGTGTGTGTGTGTGTGTTGTCGGTGTGTGTGTGTGTGTTGTCGGTGTGTGTGTGTGTGTGTTGTCAGTGTGTGTGTGTGTGTGTTGTCGGTGTGTGTGTGTGTGTGTTGTCGGTGTGTGTGTTGTCCGAGTGTGTGTGTGTGTGTTGTCGGTGTGTGTGTGTGTGTTGCTGGTTTTTGTGTGTGTGTGTTGTCGATGTGTGTGTGTGTGTTGTCGGTGTGTGTGTGTGTGTGTGTGTGTGTTGTCGGTGTGTGTGTGTGTGTGTGTTGTCGGTGTGTTTGTATGTGTGTGTTGTCGGTGTGTGTGTGTGTGTGTTGTCGGTATGTGTGTGTGTGTGTTGTCGGTGTGTGTGTGTGTGTGTGTGTTGTCGGTGTGTGTGTGTTGTCGGTGTGTGTGTGTGTGTGTTGTCGGTGTGTGTGTGTGTGTGTTGTCGGTGTGTGTGTGTGTTGTCGGTGTGTGTGTGTGTGTTGTCGGTGTGTGTGTGTGTTGTCGGTGTGTGTGTGTGTGTGTTGTCGGTGTGTGTGTGTGTGTGTTGTGTGTGTGTGTGTTGTCGGTGTGTGTGTGTGTGTGTTGTCGGTGTGTGTGTGTGTGTGTTGTCGGTGTGTGTGTGTGTGTTGTCGGTGTGTGTGTGTGTGTGTGTTGTCGGTGTGTGTGTGTGTGTGTGTGTGTGTTATCGGTGTGTGTGTGTGTGTGTTGTCGGTGTGTGTGTGTGTGTGTGTTGTCGGTGTGTGAGTGTGTGTGTTGTCGGTGTGTGTGTGTTGTCGGTGTGTGTGTGTGTGTGTGTTGTCGGTGTGTGTGTGTTGTCGGTGTGTGTGTGTGTGTTGTCGGTGTGTGTGTGTTGTCGATGTGTGTGTGTGTGTGTGTTATCGGTGTGTGTGTGTGTGTGTTGTCGGTGTGTGTGTGTGTGTGTGTGTGTGTGTTGTCGGTGTGTGTGTGTGTGTTGTCGGTGTGTGTGTGTTGTCGGTGTGTGTGTGTTGTCGGTGTGTGTGTGTGTGTGTTGTCGGTGTGTGTGTGTTGTCGATGTGTGTGTGTGTGTGTGTTATCGGTGTGTGTGTGTGTTGTCGGTGTGTGTGTGTGTGTGTGTGTGTGTGTGTTGTCGGTGTGTGTGTGTGTGTTGTCGGTGTGTGTGTGTGTGTGTTGTCGGTGTGTGTGTGTGTGGTCGGTGTGTTTGTGTGTGTGTGTTGTCGGTGTGTGTGTGTGTGTTGTCGGTGTGTGTGTGTGTGTGTTGTCGGTGTGTGTGTGTGTGTGTTGTCAGTGTGTGTGTGTGTGTTGTCGGTGTGTGTGTGTTTATGTGTTGTCGGTGTGTGTGTGTGTTGTCGGTGTGTGTGTGTGTGTTGTCGGTGTGTGTGTGTTGTCGGTGTGTGTGTGTGTGTTGTCGGTGTGTGTGTGTGTGTGTGTGTGTGTGTGTGTTGTCGGTGTGTGTGTGTGTTGTCGGTGTGTGTGTGTGTGTTGTCGGTGTGTGTGTGTGTGTGTTGTCGGTGTGTGTGTGTGTGTGTTGTCAGTGTGTGTGTGTGTGTGTGTTGTCGGTGTGTGTGTGTGTGTGTTGTCGGTGTGTGTGTGTGTGTTGTGTGTGTGTGTGTTGTCGGTGTGTGTGTTGTCCGAGTGTGTGTGTGTGTGTTGTCGGTGTGTGTGTGTGTGTTGCTGGTTTTTGTGTGTGTGTGTTGTCGATGTGTGTGTGTGTGTTGTCGGTGTGTGTGTGTGTGTGTGTGTGTGTTGTCGGTGTGTGTGTGTGTGTGTGTTGTCGGTGTGTTTGTGTGTGTGTGTTGTCGGTGTGTGTGTGTGTGTGTTGTCGGTATGTGTGTGTGTGTGTTGTCGGTGTGTGTGTGTGTGTGTGTGTTGTCGGTGTGTGTGTGTTGTCGGTGTGTGTGTGTGTGTGTGTGTTGTCGGTGTGTGTGTGTGTGTGTTGTCGGTGTGTGTGTGTGTTGTCGGTGTGTGTGTGTGTGTTGTCGGTGTGTGTGTGTGTTGTCGGTGTGTGTGTGTGTGTGTTGTCGGTGTGTGTGTGTGTGTGTTGTGTGTGTGTGTGTTGTCGGTGTGTGTGTGTGTTGTCGGTGTGTGTGTGTGTGTGTTGTCGGTGTGTGTGTGTGTGTTGTCGGTGTGTGTGTGTGTGTGTGTTGTCGGTGTGTGTGTGTGTGTGTGTGTGTGTGTGTGTTATCGGTGTGTGTGTGTGTGTGTTGTCGGTGTGTGTGTGTGTGTGTGTTGTCGGTGTGTGAGTGTGTGTGTTGTCGGTGTGTGTGTGTTGTCGGTGTGTGTGTGTGTGTGTGTTGTCGGTGTGTGTGTGTTGTCGGTGTGTGTGTGTGTGTTGTCGGTGTGTGTGTGTTGTCGATGTGTGTGTGTGTGTGTGTTATCGGTGTGTGTGTGTGTGTGTGTGTTGTCGGTGTGTGTGTGTGTGTGTTGTCGGTGTGTGTGTGTGTGTTGTCGGTGTGTGTGTGTTGTCGGTGTGTGTGTGTTGTCGGTGTGTGTGTGTGTGTGTTGTCGGTGTGTGTGTGTTGTCGATGTGTGTGTGTGTGTGTGTGTTATCGGTGTGTGTGTGTGTGTGTTGTCGGTGTGTGTGTGTGTGTGTGTTGTCGGTGTGTGTGTGTGTGTTGTCGATGTGTGTGTGTGTGTGTGTTGTCGGTGTGTGTGTGTGTGGTCGGTGTGTTTGTGTGTGTGTGTTGTCGGTGTGTGTGTGTGTGTTGTCGGTGTGTGTGTGTGTGTTGTCGGTGTGTGTGTGTGTGTGTTGTCAGTGTGTGTGTGTGTGTGTTGTCGGTGTGTGTGTGTTTATGTGTTGTCGGTGTGTGTGTGTGTGTTGTCGGTGTGTGTGTGTGTGTGTTGTCGGTGTGTGTGTGTGTGGTCGGTGTGTTTGTGTGTGTGTGTTGTCGGTGTGTGTGTGTGTGTTGTCGGTGTGTGTGTGTGTGTTGTCGGTGTGTGTGTGTGTTGTCAGTGTGTGTGTGTGTGTGTTGTCGGTGTGTGTGTGTTTATGTGTTGTCGGTGTGTGTGTTTGTGTGTGTTGTCGGTGTGTGTGTGTGTGTTGTCGGTGTGTGTGTGTGTGTTGTCGGTGTGTGTGTGTGTTGTCGGTGTGTGTGTGTGTGTGTGTGTGTGTTGTCGGTGTGTGTGTGTGTTGTCGGTGTGTGTGTGTGTGTTGTCGGTGTGTGTGTGTGTGTGTTGTCGGTGTGTGTGTGTGTGTGTTGTCAGTGTGTGTGTGTGTGTGTTGTCGGTGTGTGTGTGTGTGTGTTGTCGGTGTGTGTGTGTGTTGTCGGTGTGTGTGTGTGTGTTGTCGGTGTGTGTGTGTTGTCGGTGTGTGTGTGTGTTGTCGGTGTGTGTGTGTGTGTGTGTGTATGTGTGTTGTCGGTGTGTGTGTGTGTTGTCGGTGTGTGTGTGTGTGTTGTCGGTGTGTGTGTGTGTGTGTTGTCGGTGTGTGTGTGTGTGTGTTGTCAGTGTGTGTGTGTGTGTGTTGTCGGTGTGTGTGTGTGTGTGTTGTCGGTGTGTGTGTGTGTGTTGTGTGTGTGTGTGTTGTCGGTGTGTGTGTTGTCCGAGTGTGTGTGTGTGTGTGTTGTCGGTGTGTGTGTGTGTGTTGCTGGTTTTTGTGTGTGTGTGTTGTCGATGTGTGTGTGTGTGTTGTCGGTGTGTGTGTGTGTGTGTGTGTGTGTGTGTTGTCGGTGTGTGTGTGTGTGTGTGTTGTCGGTGTGTTTGTGTGTGTGTGTTGTCGGTGTGTGTGTGTGTGTGTTGTCGGTATGTGTGTGTGTGTGTTGTCGGTGTGTGTGTGTGTGTGTGTGTTGTCGGTGTGTGTGTGTTGTCGGTGTGTGTGTGTGTGTGTTGTCGGTGTGTGTGTGTGTGTGTTGTCGGTGTGTGTGTGTGTGTTGTCGGTGTGTGTGTGTGTGTTGTCGGTGTGTGTGTGTGTTGTCGGTGTGTGTGTATGTGTTTTGTCGGTGTGTGTGTGTGTGTGTTGTGTGTGTGTGTGTTGTCGGTGTGTGTGTGTGTGTCTTGTCGGTGTGTGTGTGTGTGTGTTGTCGGTGTGTGTGTGTGTGTTGTCGGTGTGTGTGTGTGTGTGTGTTGTCGGTGTGTGTGTGTGTGTGTGTGTGTGTGTTATCGGTGTGTGTGTGTGTGTGTTGTCGGTGTGTGTGTGTGTGTGTGTTGTCGGTGTGTGAGTGTGTGTGTTGTCGTTGTGTGTGTGTTGTCGGTGTGTGTGTGTGTGTGTGTTGTCGGTGTGTGTGTGTTGTCGGTGTGTGTGTGTGTGTTGTCGGTGTGTGTGTGTGTGTGTGTGTGTGTGTTGTCGGTGTGTGTGTGTGTGTGTTGTCGGTGTGTGTGTGTGTGTGTTGTCAGTGTGTGTGTGTGTGTGTTGTCGGTGTGTGTGTGTTTATGTGTTGTCGGTGTGTGTGTGTGTTGTCGGTGTGTGTGTGTGTGTTGTCGGTGTGTGTGTGTTGTCGGTGTGTGTGTGTGTTGTCGGTGTGTGTGTGTGTGTGTGTGTGTGTGTGTTGTCGGTGTGTGTGTGTGTTGTCGGTGTGTGTGTGTGTGTTGTCGGTGTGTGTGTGTGTGTGTTGTCGGTGTGTGTGTGTGTGTGTTGTCAGTGTGTGTGTGTGTGTGTTGTCATTGTGTGTGTGTGTGTGTTGTCGGGGTGTGTGTGTGTGTTGTGTGTGTGTGTGTTGTCGGTGTGTGTGTTGTCCGTGTGTGTGTGTGTGTGTTGTCGGTGTGTGTGTGTGTGTTGCTGATTTTTGTGTGTGTGTGTTGTCGATGTGTGTGTGTGTGTTGTCGGTGTGTGTGTGTGTGTGTTGTCAGTGTGTGTGTGTGTGTGTTGTCGGTGTGTGTGTGTTTATGTGTTGTCGGTGTGTGTGTGTGTGTTGTCGGTGTGTGTGTGTGTGTGTTGTCGGTGTGTGTGTGTGTGGTCGGTGTGTTTGTGTGTGTGTGTTGTCGGTGTGTGTGTGTGTGTTGTCGGTGTGTGTGTGTGTGTTGTCGGTGTGTGTGTGTGTTGTCAGTGTGTGTGTGTGTGTGTTGTCGGTGTGTGTGTGTTTATGTGTTGTCGGTGTGTGTGTTTGTGTGTGTTGTCGGTGTGTGTGTGTGTGTTGTCGGTGTGTGTGTGTGTGTTGTCGGTGTGTGTGTGTGTTGTCGGTGTGTGTGTGTGTGTGTGTGTGTGTTGTCGGTGTGTGTGTGTGTTGTCGGTGTGTGTGTGTGTGTTGTCGGTGTGTGTGTGTGTGTGTTGTCGGTGTGTGTGTGTGTGTGTTGTCAGTGTGTGTGTGTGTGTGTTGTCGGTGTGTGTGTGTGTGTGTTGTCGGTGTGTGTGTGTGTTGTCGGTGTGTGTGTGTGTGTTGTCGGTGTGTGTGTGTTGTCGGTGTGTGTGTGTGTTGTCGGTGTGTGTGTGTGTGTGTGTGTGTGTGTGTTGTCGGTGTGTGTGTGTGTTGTCGGTGTGTGTGTGTGTGTTGTCGGTGTGTGTGTGTGTGTTGTCGGTGTGTGTGTGTGTGTTGTCGGTGTGTGTGTGTGTTGTCAGTGTGTGTGTGTGTGTGTTGTCGGTGTGTGTGTGTTTATGTGTTGTCGGTGTGTGTGTTTGTGTGTGTTGTCGGTGTGTGTGTGTGTGTTGTCGGTGTGTGTGTGTGTGTTGTCGGTGTGTGTGTGTGTTGTCGGTGTGTGTGTGTGTGTGTGTGTGTTGTCGGTGTGTGTGTGTGTTGTCGGTGTGTGTGTGTGTGTTGTCGGTGTGTGTGTGTGTGTGTTGTCGGTGTGTGTGTGTGTTGTCAGTGTGTGTGTGTGTGTGTTGTCGGTGTGTGTGTGTGTGTGTTGTCGGTGTGTGTGTGTGTTGTCGGTGTGTGTGTGTGTGTTGTCGGTGTGTGTGTGTTGTCGGTGTGTGTGTGTGTTGTCGGTGTGTGTGTGTGTGTGTGTGGTGTGTGTGTGTGTGTTGTCGGTGTGTGTGTGTGTTGTCGGTGTGTGTGTGTGTGTTGTCGGTGTGTGTGTGTTGTCGATGTGTGTGTGTGTGTGTGTTATCGGTGTGTGTGTGTGTGTGTTGTCGGTGTGTGTGTGTGTGTGTGTTGTCGGTGTGTGTGTGTGTGTTGTCGGTGTGTGTGTGTTGTCGGTGTGTGTGTGTGTGTTGTCGGTGTGTGTGTGTGTGTTGTCGGTGTGTGTGTGTGTTGTCAGTGTGTGTGTGTGTGTGTTGTCGGTGTGTGTGTGTTGTCGATGTGTGTGTGTGTGTGTGTTATCGGTGTGTGTGTGTGTGTGTTGTCGGTGTGTGTGTGTGTGTGTGTGTGTGTGTGTTGTCGGTGTGTGTGTGTGTGTTGTCGGTGTGTGTGTGTGTGTGTTGTCGGTGTGTGTGTGTGTGGTCGGTGTGTTTGTGTGTGTGTGTTGTCGGTGTGTGTGTGTGTGTTGTCGGTGTGTGTGTGTGTGTGTTGTCGGTGTGTGTGTGTGTGTGTGTTGTCAGTGTGTGTGTGTGTGTTGTCGGTGTGTGTGTGTTTATGTGTTGTCGGTGTGTGTGTGTGTTGTCGGTGTGTGTGTGTGTGTGTTGTCGGTGTGTGTGTGTTGTCGGTGTGTGTGTGTGTGTTGTCGGTGTGTGTGTGTGTGTGTGTGTGTGTGTGTGTGTGTTGTCGGTGTGTGTGTGTGTTGTCGGTGTGTGTGTGTGTGTTGTCGGTGTGTGTGTGTGTGTGTTGTCGGTGTGTGTGTGTGTGTGTTGTCAGTGTGTGTGTGTGTGTGTTGTCGGTGTGTGTGTGTGTGTTGTCGGTGTGTGTGTGTGTGTGTTGTCAGTGTGTGTGTGTTGTCGGTGTGTGTGTGTTTATGTGTTGTCGGTGTGTGTGTGTGTGTTGTCGGTGTGTGTGTGTGTGTGTTGTCGGTGTGTGTGTGTGTGGTCGGTGTGTTTGTGTGTGTGTGTTGTCGGTGTGTGTGTGTGTGTTGTCGGTGTGTGTGTGTGTGTTGTCGGTGTGTGTGTGTGTTGTCAGTGTGTGTGTGTGTGTGTTGTCGGTGTGTGTGTGTTTATGTGTTGTCGGTGTGTGTGTTTGTGTGTGTTGTCGGTGTGTGTGTGTGTGCTGTCGGTGTGTGTGTGTGTGTTGTCGGTGTGTGTGTGTGTTGTCGGTGTGTGTGTGTGTGTGTGTGTGTGTTGTCGGTGTGTGTGTGTGTTGTCGGTGTGTGTGTGTGTGTTGTCGGTGTGTGTGTGTGTGTGTTGTCGGTGTGTGTGTGTGTGTGTTGTCAGTGTGTGTGTGTGTGTGTTGTCGGTGTGTGTGTGTGTGTGTTGTCGGTGTGTGTGTGTGTTGTCGGTGTGTGTGTGTGTGTTGTCGGTGTGTGTGTGTTGTCGGTGTGTGTGTGTGTTGTCGGTGTGTGTGTGTGTGTGTGTGTGTGTGTGTTGTCGGTGTGTGTGTGTGTTGTCGGTGTGTGTGTGTGTGTTGTCGGTGTGTGTGTGTGTGTTGTCGGTGTGTGTGTGTGTGTTGTCGGTGTGTGTGTGTGTTGTCAGTGTGTGTGTGTGTGTGTTGTCGGTGTGTGTGTGTTTATGTGTTGTCGGTGTGTGTGTTTGTGTGTGTTGTCGGTGTGTGTGTGTGTGTTGTCGGTGTGTGTGTGTGTGTTGTCGGTGTGTGTGTGTGTTGTCGGTGTGTGTGTGTGTGTGTGTGTGTTGTCGGTGTGTGTGTGTGTTGTCGGTGTGTGTGTGTGTGTTGTCGGTGTGTGTGTGTGTGTGTTGTCGGTGTGTGTGTGTGTTGTCAGTGTGTGTGTGTGTGTGTTGTCGGTGTGTGTGTGTGTGTGTTGTCGGTGTGTGTGTGTGTTGTCGGTGTGTGTGTGTGTGTTGTCGGTGTGTGTGTGTTGTCGGTGTGTGTGTGTGTTGTCGGTGTGTGTGTGTGTGTGTGTGTGTGTGTGTGTGTTGTCGGTGTGTGTGTGTGTTGTCGGTGTGTGTGTGTGTGTTGTCGGTGTGTGTGTGTTGTCGATGTGTGTGTGTGTGTGTGTTATCGGTGTGTGTGTGTGTGTGTTGTCGGTGTGTGTGTGTGTGTGTGTGTGTGTGTGTGTTGTCGGTGTGTGTGTGTGTGTTGTCGGTGTGTGTGTGTTGTCGGTGTGTGTGTGTTGTCGGTGTGTGTGTGTGTGTGTTGTCGGTGTGTGTGTGTTGTCGATGTGTGTGTGTGTGTGTGTTATCGGTGTGTGTGTGTGTGTGTTGTCGGTGTGTGTGTGTGTGTGTGTGTGTGTGTGTTGTCGGTGTGTGTGTGTGTGTTGTCGGTGTGTGTGTGTGTGTGTTGTCGGTGTGTGTGTGTGTGGTCGGTGTGTTTGTGTGTGTGTGTTGTCGGTGTGTGTGTGTGTGTTGTCGGTGTGTGTGTGTGTGTGTTGTCGGTGTGTGTGTGTGTGTGTTGTCAGTGTGTGTGTGTGTGTTGTCGGTGTGTGTGTGTTTATGTGTTGTCGGTGTGTGTGTGTGTTGTCGGTGTGTGTGTGTGTGTTGTCGGTGTGTGTGTGTTGTCGGTGTGTGTGTGTGTGTTGTCGGTGTGTGTGTGTGTGTGTGTGTGTGTGTGTGTGTGTTGTCGGTGTGTGTGTGTGTTGTCGGTGTGTGTGTGTGTGTTGTCGGTGTGTGTGTGTGTGTGTTGTCGGTGTGTGTGTGTGTGTGTTGTCAGTGTGTGTGTGTGTGTGTTGTCGGTGTGTGTGTGTGTGTGTTGTCGGTGTGTGTGTGTGTGTTGTGTGTGTGTGTGTTGTCGGTGTGTGTGTTGTCCGAGTGTGTGTGTGTGTGTTGTCGGTGTGTGTGTGTGTGTTGCTGGTTTTTGTGTGTGTGTGTTGTCGATGTGTGTGTGTGTGTTGTCGGTGTGTGTGTGTGTGTGTGTGTTGTCGGTGTGTGTGTGTGTGTGTGTGTTGTCGGTGTGTTTGTGTGTGTGTGTTGTCGGTGTGTGTGTGTGTGTGTTGTCGGTATGTGTGTGTGTGTGTTGTCGGTGTGTGTGTGTGTGTGTGTGTTGTCGGTGTGTGTGTGTTGTCGGTGTGTGTGTGTGTGTGTTGTCGGTGTGTGTGTGTGTGTGTTGTCGGTGTGTGTGTGTGTTGTCGGTGTGTGTGTGTGTGTTGTCGGTGTGTGTGTGTGTTGTCGGTGTGTGTGTGTGTGTGTTGTCGGTGTGTGTGTGTGTGTGTTGTGTGTGTGTGTGTTGTCGGTGTGTGTGTGTGTTGTCGGTGTGTGTGTGTGTGTGTTGTCGGTGTGTGTGTGTGTGTTGTCGGTGTGTGTGTGTGTGTGTGTTGTCGGTGTGTGTGTGTGTGTGTGTGTGTGTGTTATCGGTGTGTGTGTGTGTGTTGTCGGTGTGTGTGTGTGTGTGTGTTGTCGGTGTGTGAGTGTGTGTGTTGTCGGTGTGTGTGTGTTGTCGGTGTGTGTGTGTGTGTGTGTTGTCGGTGTGTGTGTGTTGTCGGTGTGTGTGTGTGTGTTGTCGGTGTGTGTGTGTTGTCGATGTGTGTGTGTGTGTGTGTTATCGGTGTGTGTGTGTGTGTGTTGTCGGTGTGTGTGTGTGTGTGTGTGTGTGTGTGTTGTCGGTGTGTGTGTGTGTGTTGTCGGTGTGTGTGTGTTGTCGGTGTGTGTGTGTTGTCGGTGTGTGTGTGTGTGTGTTGTCGGTGTGTGTGTGTTGTCGATGTGTGTGTGTGTGTGTGTTATCGGTGTGTGTGTGTGTGTGTTGTCGGTGTGTGTGTGTGTGTGTGTTGTCGGTGTGTGTGTGTTGTCGATGTGTGTGTGTGTGTGTGTTGTCGGTGTGTGTGTGTGTGGTCGGTGTGTTTGTGTGTGTGTGTTGTCGGTGTGTGTGTGTGTGTGTTGTCGGTGTGTGTGTGTGTGTTGTCGGTGTGTGTGTGTGTGTGTTGTCAGTGTGTGTGTGTGTGTGTTGTCGGTGTGTGTGTGTTTATGTGTTGTCGGTGTGTGTGTGTGTGTTGTCGGTGTGTGTGTGTGTGTGTTGTCGGTGTGTGTGTGTGTGGTCGGTGTGTTTGTGTGTGTGTGTTGTCGGTGTGTGTGTGTGTGTTGTCGGTGTGTGTGTGTGTGTTGTCGGTGTGTGTGTGTGTTGTCAGTGTGTGTGTGTGTGTGTTGTCGGTGTGTGTGTGTTTATGTGTTGTCGGTGTGTGTGTTTGTGTGTGTTGTCGGTGTGTGTGTGTGTGTTGTCGGTGTGTGTGTGTGTGTTGTCGGTGTGTGTGTGTGTTGTCGGTGTGTGTGTGTGTGTGTGTGTGTGTGTGTTGTCGGTGTGTGTGTGTGTTGTCGGTGTGTGTGTGTGTGTTGTCGGTGTGTGTGTGTGTGTGTTGTCGGTGTGTGTGTGTGTGTGTTGTCAGTGTGTGTGTGTGTGTGTTGTCGGTGTGTGTGTGTGTGTGTTGTCGGTGTGTGTGTGTGTTGTCGGTGTGTGTGTGTGTGTTGTCGGTGTGTGTGTGTTGTCGGTGTGTGTGTGTGTTGTCGGTGTGTGTGTGTGTGTGTGTGTGTGTGTGTGTGTTGTCGGTGTGTGTGTGTGTTGTCGGTGTGTGTGTGTGTGTTGTCGGTGTGTGTGTGTGTGTGTTGTCGGTGTGTGTGTGTGTGTGTTGTCAGTGTGTGTGTGTGTGTGTGTTGTCGGTGTGTGTGTGTGTGTGTTGTCGGTGTGTGTGTGTGTGTTGTGTGTGTGTGTGTTGTCGGTGTGTGTGTTGTCCGAGTGTGTGTGTGTGTGTTGTCGGTGTGTGTGTGTGTGTTGCTGGTTTTTGTGTGTGTGTGTTGTCGATGTGTGTGTGTGTGTTGTCGGTGTGTGTGTGTGTGTGTGTGTGTGTGTTGTCGGTGTGTGTGTGTGTGTGTGTTGTCGGTGTGTTTGTGTGTGTGTGTTGTCGGTGTGTGTGTGTGTGTGTTGTCGGTATGTGTGTGTGTGTGTTGTCGGTGTGTGTGTGTGTGTGTGTGTTGTCGGTGTGTGTGTGTTGTCGGTGTGTGTGTGTGTGTGTTGTCGGTGTGTGTGTGTGTGTGTTGTCGGTGTGTGTGTGTGTTGTCGGTGTGTGTGTGTGTGTTGTCGGTGTGTGTGTGTGTTGTCGGTGTGTGTGTTTTGTCGGTGTGTGTGTGTGTGTGTTGTGTGTGTGTGTGTTGTCGGTGTGTGTGTGTGTGTTGTCGGTGTGTGTGTGTGTGTGTTGTCGGTGTGTGTGTGTGTGTTGTCGGTGTGTGTGTGTGTGTGTGTTGTCGGTGTGTGTGTGTGTGTGTGTGTTATCGGTGTGTGTGTGTGTGTGTTGTCGGTGTGTGTGTGTGTGTTGTCGGTGTGTGAGTGTGTGTGTTGTCGTTGTGTGTGTGTTGTCGGTGTGTGTGTGTGTGTGTGTTGTCGGTGTGTGTGTGTTGTCGGTGTGTGTGTGTGTGTTGTCGGTGTGTGTGTGTGTGTGTGTGTGTGTGTTGTCGGTGTGTGTGTGTGTGTTGTCGGTGTGTGTGTGTGTGTGTTGTCAGTGTGTGTGTGTGTGTGTTGTCGGTGTGTGTGTGTTTATGTGTTGTCGGTGTGTGTGTGTGTTGTCGGTGTGTGTGTGTGTGTTGTCGGTGTGTGTGTGTTGTCGGTGTGTGTGTGTGTTGTCGGTGTGTGTGTGTGTGTGTGTGTGTGTGTGTTGTTGGTGTGTGTGTGTGTTGTCGGTGTGTGTGTGTGTGTTGTCGGTGTGTGTGTGTGTGTGTTGTCGGTGTGTGTGTGTGTGTGTTGTCAGTGTGTGTGTGTGTGTGTTGTCATTGTGTGTGTGTGTGTGTTGTCGGGGTGTGTGTGTGTGTTGTGTGTGTGTGTGTTGTCGGTGTGTGTGTTGTCCGAGTGTGTGTGTGTGTGTTGTCGGTGTGTGTGTGTGTGTTGCTGATTTTTGTGTGTGTGTGTTGTCGATGTGTGTGTGTGTGTTGTCGGTGTGTGTGTGTGTGTGTTGTCAGTGTGTGTGTGTGTGTGTTGTCGGTGTGTGTGTGTTTATGTGTTGTCGGTGTGTGTGTGTGTGTTGTCGGTGTGTGTGTGTGTGTGTTGTCGGTGTGTGTGTGTGTGGTCGGTGTGTTTGTGTGTGTGTGTTGTCGGTGTGTGTGTGTGTGTTGTCGGTGTGTGTGTGTGTGTTGTCGGTGTGTGTGTGTGTTGTCAGTGTGTGTGTGTGTGTGTTGTCGGTGTGTGTGTGTTTATGTGTTGTCGGTGTGTGTGTTTGTGTGTGTTGTCGGTGTGTGTGTGTGTGTTGTCGGTGTGTGTGTGTGTGTTGTCGGTGTGTGTGTGTGTTGTCAGTGTGTGTGTGTGTGTGTTGTCGGTGTGTGTGTGTTTATGTGTTGTCGGTGTGTGTGTTTGTGTGTGTTGTCGGTGTGTGTGTGTGTGTTGTCGGTGTGTGTGTGTGTGTTGTCGGTGTGTGTGTGTGTTGTCGGTGTGTGTGTGTGTGTGTGTGTGTTGTCGGTGTGTGTGTGTGTTGTCGGTGTGTGTGTGTGTGTTGTCGGTGTGTGTGTGTGTGTTGTCGGTGTGTGTGTGTGTTGTCAGTGTGTGTGTGTGTGTGTTGTCGGTGTGTGTGTGTTTATGTGTTGTCGGTGTGTGTGTTTGTGTGTGTTGTCGGTGTGTGTGTGTGTGTTGTCGGTGTGTGTGTGTGTGTTGTCGGTGTGTGTGTGTGTTGTCGGTGTGTGTGTGTGTGTGTGTGTGTGTTGTCGGTGTGTGTGTGTGTTGTCGGTGTGTGTGTGTGTGTTGTCGGTGTGTGTGTGTGTGTGTTGTCGGTGTGTGTGTGTGTGTGTGTGTTGTCAGTGTGTGTGTGTGTGTGTTGTCGGTGTGTGTGTGTGTGTTGTCGGTGTGTGTGTGTGTTGTCGGTGTGTGTGTGTGTGTTGTCGGTGTGTGTGTGTTGTCGGTGTGTGTGTGTGTTGTCGGTGTGTGTGTGTGTGTGTGTGTGTGTGTGTGTGTTGTCGGTGTGTGTGTGTGTTGTCGGTGTGTGTGTGTGTGTTGTCGGTGTGTGTGTGTGTGTGTTGTCGGTGTGTGTGTGTGTGTGTTGTCAGTGTGTGTGTGTGTGTGTTGTCGGTGTGTGTGTGTGTGTGTTGTCGGTGTGTGTGTGTGTGTTGTGTGTGTGTGTGTTGTCGGTGTGTGTGTTGTCCGAGTGTGTGTGTGTGTGTTGTCGGTGTGTGTGTGTGTGTTGCTGGTTTTTGTGTGTGTGTGTTGTCGATGTGTGTGTGTGTGTTGTCGGTGTGTGTGTGTGTGTGTGTGTGTGTGTGTTGTCGGTGTGTGTGTGTGTGTGTGTTGTCGGTGTGTTTGTGTGTGTGTGTTGTCGGTGTGTGTGTGTGTGTGTTGTCGGTATGTGTGTGTGTGTGTTGTCGGTGTGTGTGTGTGTGTGTGTGTTGTCGGTGTGTGTGTGTTGTCGGTGTGTGTGTGTGTGTGTTGTCGGTGTGTGTGTGTGTGTGTTGTCGGTGTGTGTGTGTGTTGTCGGTGTGTGTGTGTGTGTTGTCGGTGTGTGTGTGTGTTGTCGGTGTGTGTGTGTGTGTTTTGTCGGTGTGTGTGTGTGTGTGTTGTGTGTGTGTGTGTTGTCGGTGTGTGTGTGTGTGTGTTGTCGGTGTGTGTGTGTGTGTGTTGTCGGTGTGTGTGTGTGTGTTGTCGGTGTGTGTGTGTGTGTTGTCGGTGTGTGTGTGTGTGTGTGTGTGTGTGTTATCGGTGTGTGTGTGTGTGTGTTGTCGGTGTGTGTGTGTGTGCGTGTTGTCGGTGTGTGAGTGTGTGTGTTGTCGGTGTGTGTGTGTTGTCGGTGTGTGTGTGTGTGTGTGTTGTCGGTGTGTGTGTGTTGTCGGTGTGTGTGTGTGTGTTGTCGGTGTGTGTGTGTGTGTGTGTGTGTGTGTTGTCGGTGTGTGTGTGTGTGTTGTCGGTGTGTGTGTGTGTGTGTTGTCAGTGTGTGTGTGTGTGTGTTGTCGGTGTGTGTGTGTTTATGTGTTGTCGGTGTGTGTGTGTGTTGTCGGTGTGTGTGTGTGTGTTGTCGGTGTGTGTGTGTTGTCGGTGTGTGTGTTGTCGTGTGTGTGTGTGTGTGTGTGTGTGTGTGTGTGTGTTGTCGGTGTGTGTGTGTGTTGTCGGTGTGTGTGTGTGTTGTCGGTGTGTGTGTGTGTGTGTTGTCGGTGTGTGTGTGTGTGTGTTGTCAGTGTGTGTGTGTGTGTGTTGTCGGTGTGTGTGTGTGTGTGTTGTCGGGGTGTGTGTGTGTGTTGTGTGTGTGTGTGTTGTCGGTGTGTGTGTTGTCCGAGTGTGTGTGTGTGTGTTGTCGGTGTGTGTGTGTGTGTTGCTGATTTTTGTGTGTGTGTGTTGTCGATGTGTGTGTGTGTGTTGTCGGTGTGTGTGTGTGTGTGTGTGTGTGTGTGTGTGTGTGTGTTGTCGGTGTGTGTGTGTGTGTGTGTTGTCGGTGTGTTTGTGTGTGTGTGTTGTCGGTGTGTGTGTGTGTGTGTTGTCGGTGTGTGTGTGTGTGTTGTCGGTGTGTGTGTGTGTGTGTGTGTTGTCGGTGTGTGTGTGTTGTCGGTGTGTGTGTGTGTGTGTTGTCGGTGTGTGTGTGTGTGTGTGTTGTCGGTGTGTGTGTGTGTTGTCGGTGTGTGTGTGTGTGTTGTCGGTGTGTGTGTGTGTTGTCGGTGTGTGTGTGTGTGTGTTGTCGGTGTGTGTGTGTGTTGTGTGTGTGTGTGTTGTCGGTGTGTGTGTGTGTGTGTTGTCGGTGTGTGTGTGTGTGTGTGTCGGTGTGTGTGTGTGTGTTGTCGGTGTGTGTGTGTGTGTGTGTTGTCGGTGTGTGTGTGTGTGTGTGTGTGTGTGTGTGTTATCGGTGTGTGTGTGTGTGTGTTGTCGGTGTGTGTGTGTGTGTGTGTTGTCGGTGTGTGAGTGTGTGTGTTGTCGGTGTGTGTGTGTTGTCGGTGTGTGTGTGTGTGTGTGTTGTCGGTGTGTGTGTGTTGTCGGTGTGTGTGTGTGTGTTGTCGGTGTGTGTGTGTTGTCGATGTGTGTGTGTGTGTGTGTTATCGGTGTGTGTGTGTGTGTGTTGTCGGTGTGTGTGTGTGTGTGTGTTGTCGGTGTGTGTGTGTGTGTTGTCGATGTGTGTGTGTGTGTGTGTTGTCGGTGTGTGTGTGTGTGGTCGGTGTGTTTGTGTGTGTGTGTTGTCGGTGTGTGTGTGTGTGTGTTGTCGGTGTGTGTGTGTGTGTTGTCGGTGTGTGTGTGTGTGTGTTGTCAGTGTGTGTGTGTGTGTGTTGTCGGTGTGTGTGTGTTTATGTGTTGTCGGTGTGTGTGTGTGTGTTGTCGGTGTGTGTGTGTGTGTGTTGTCGGTGTGTGTGTGTGTGGTCGGTGTGTTTGTGTGTGTGTGTTGTCGGTGTGTGTGTGTGTGTTGTCGGTGTGTGTGTGTGTGTTGTCGGTGTGTGTGTGTGTTGTCAGTGTGTGTGTGTGTGTGTTGTCGGTGTGTGTGTGTTTATGTGTTGTCGGTGTGTGTGTTTGTGTGTGTTGTCGGTGTGTGTGTGTGTGTTGTCGATGTGTGTGTGTGTGTTGTCGGTGTGTGTGTGTGTTGTCGGTGTGTGTGTGTGTGTGTGTGTGTGTGTTGTCGGTGTGTGTGTGTGTTGTCGGTGTGTGTGTGTGTGTTGTCGGTGTGTGTGTGTGTGTGTTGTCGGTGTGTGTGTGTGTGTGTTGTCAGTGTGTGTGTGTGTGTGTTGTCGGTATGTGTGTGTGTGTGTTGTCGGTGTGTGTGTGTGTTGTCGGTGTGTGTGTGTGTGTTGTCGGTGTGTGTGTGTTGTCGGTGTGTGTGTGTGTTGTCGGTGTGTGTGTGTGTGTGTGTGTGTGTGTGTTGTCGGTGTGTGTGTGTGTTGTCGGTGTGTGTGTGTGTGTTGTCGGTGTGTGTGTGTGTGTTGTGTGTGTGTGTGTTGTCGGTGTGTGTGTTGTCCGAGTGTGTGTGTGTGTGTTGTCGGTGTGTGTGTGTGTGTTGCTGGTTTTTGTGTGTGTGTGTTGTCGATGTGTGTGTGTGTGTTGTCGGTGTGTGTGTGTGTGTGTGTGTGTGTGTGTTGTCGGTGTGTGTGTGTGTGTGTGTTGTCGGTGTGTGTGTGTTTATGTGTTGTCGGTGTGTGTGTGTGTTGTCGGTGTGTGTGTGTGTGTTGTCGGTGTGTGTGTGTTGTCGGTGTGTGTGTTGTCGGTGTGTGTGTGTGTGTGTGTGTGTGTGTGTGTGTTGTCGGTGTGTGTGTGTGTTGTCGGTGTGTGTGTGTGTGTGTGTGTGTGTGTGTGTGTGTGTGTGTGTGTGTGTGTTGTCGGTGTGTGTGTGTGTGTGTGTTGTCGGTGTGTTTGTGTGTGGTGTGTTGTCGGTGTGTGTGTGTGTGTTGTCGGTGTGTGTGTGTGTGTGTGTGTGTGTGTGTGTCGTGTGTGTGTGTGTGTTGTCGGTGTGTGTGTGTGTGTGTGTTGTCGGTGTTGTGTTGTGTGTGTGTGTTGTCGGTGTGTGTGTGTGTGTGTTGTCGGTATGTGTGTGTGTGTGTTGTCGGTGTGTGTGTGTGTGTGTGTGTTGTCGGTGTGTGTGTGTTGTCGGTGTGTGTGTGTGTGTGTTGTCGGTGTGTGTGTGTGTGTGTGTTGTCGGTGTGTGTGTGTGTTGTCGGTGTGTGTGTGTGTGTTGTCGGTGTGTGTGTGTGTTGTCGGTGTGTGTGTGTGTGTGTTGTCGGTGTGTGTGTGTGTTGTGTGTGTGTGTGTTGTCGGTGTGTGTGTGTGTGTGTTGTCGGTGTGTGTGTGTGTGTGTTGTCGGTGTGTGTGTGTGTGTGTGTCGGTGTGTGTGTGTGTGTGTGTTGTCGGTGTGTGTGTGTGTGTGTGTGTGTGTGTGTGTTATCGGTGTGTGTGTGTGTGTGTTGTCGGTGTGTGTGTGTGTGTGTGTTGTCGGTGTGTGAGTGTGTGTGTTGTCGGTGTGTGTGTGTTGTCGGTGTGTGTGTGTGTGTGTGTTGTCGGTGTGTGTGTGTTGTCGGTGTGTGTGTGTGTGTTGTCGGTGTGTGTGTGTTGTCGATGTGTGTGTGTGTGTGTGTTATCGGTGTGTGTGTGTGTGTGTTGTCGGTGTGTGTGTGTGTGTGTGTTGTCGGTGTGTGTGTGTGTGTTGTCGATGTGTGTGTGTGTGTGTGTTGTCGGTGTGTGTGTGTGTGGTCGGTGTGTTTGTGTGTGTGTGTTGTCGGTGTGTGTGTGTGTGTGTTGTCGGTGTGTGTGTGTGTGTTGTCGGTGTGTGTGTGTGTGTGTTGTCAGTGTGTGTGTGTGTGTGTTGTCGGTGTGTGTGTGTTTATGTGTTGTCGGTGTGTGTGTGTGTGTTGTCGGTGTGTGTGTGTGTGTGTTGTCGGTGTGTGTGTGTGTGGTCGGTGTGTTTGTGTGTGTGTGTTGTCGGTGTGTGTGTGTGTGTTGTCGGTGTGTGTGTGTGTGTTGTCGGTGTGTGTGTGTGTTGTCAGTGTGTGTGTGTGTGTGTTGTCGGTGTGTGTGTGTTTATGTGTTGTCGGTGTGTGTGTTTGTGTGTGTTGTCGGTGTGTGTGTGTGTGTTGTCGGTGTGTGTGTGTGTGTTGTCGGTGTGTGTGTGTGTTGTCGGTGTGTGTGTGTGTGTGTGTGTGTTGTCGGTGTGTGTGTGTGTTGTCGGTGTGTGTGTGTGTGTTGTCGGTGTGTGTGTGTGTGTGTTGTCGGTGTGTGTGTGTGTGTGTTGTCAGTGTGTGTGTGTGTGTGTTGTCGGTGTGTGTGTGTGTGTGTTGTCGGTGTGTGTGTGTGTTGTCGTGTGTGTGTGTGTGTGTGTGTGTGTGTGTTGTCGGTGTGTGTGTGTGTTGTCGGTGTGTGTGTGTGTGTTGTCGGTGTGTGTGTGTGTGTTGTGTGTGTGTGTGTTGTCGGTGTGTGTGTTGTCCGAGTGTGTGTGTGTGTGTTGTCGGTGTGTGTGTGTGTGTTGCTGGTTTTTGTGTGTGTGTGTTGTCGATGTGTGTGTGTGTGTTGTCGGTGTGTGTGTGTGTGTGTGTGTGTGTGTGTTGTCGGTGTGTGTGTGTGTGTGTGTTGTCGGTGTGTTTGTGTGTGTGTGTTGTCGGTGTGTGTGTGTGTGTGTTGTCGGTATGTGTGTGTGTGTGTTGTCGGTGTGTGTGTGTGTGTGTGTGTTGTCGGTGTGTGTGTGTTGTCGGTGTGTGTGTGTGTGTGTTGTCGGTGTGTGTGTGTGTGTGTTGTCGGTGTGTGTGTGTGTTGTCGGTGTGTGTGTGTGTGTTGTCGGTGTGTGTGTGTGTTGTCGGTGTGTGTGTGTGTGTTTTGTCGGTGTGTGTGTGTGTGTGTTGTGTGTGTGTGTGTTGTCGGTGTGTGTGTGTGTGTGTTGTCGGTGTGTGTGTGTGTGTGTTGTCGGTGTGTGTGTGTGTGTTCTCGGTGTGTGTGTGTGTGTGTGTTGTCGGTGTGTGTGTGTGTGTGTGTGTGTGTGTGTTATCGGTGTGTGTGTGTGTGTGTTGTCGGTGTGTGTGTGTGTGCGTGTTGTCGGTGTGTGAGTGTGTGTGTTGTCGGTGTGTGTGTGTTGTCGGTGTGTGTGTGTGTGTGTGTTGTCGGTGTGTGTGTGTTGTCGGTGTGTGTGTGTGTGTTGTCGGTGTGTGTGTGTGTGTGTGTGTGTGTGTTGTCGGTGTGTGTGTGTGTGTTGTCGGTGTGTGTGTGTGTGTGTTGTCAGTGTGTGTGTGTGTGTGTTGTCGGTGTGTGTGTGTTTATGTGTTGTCGGTGTGTGTGTGTGTTGTCGGTGTGTGTGTGTGTGTTGTCGGTGTGTGTGTGTTGTCGGTGTGTGTGTTGTCGGTGTGTGTGTGTGTGTGTGTGTGTGTGTGTGTGTTGTCGGTGTGTGTGTGTGTTGTCGGTGTGTGTGTGTGTGTTGTCGGTGTGTGTGTGTGTGTGTTGTCGGTGTGTGTGTGTGTGTGTTGTCAGTGTGTGTGTGTGTGTGTTGTCGGTGTGTGTGTGTGTGTGTTGTCGGGGTGTGTGTGTGTGTTGTGTGTGTGTGTGTTGTCGGTGTGTGTGTTGTCCGAGTGTGTGTGTGTGTGTTGTCGGTGTGTGTGTGTGTGTTGCTGATTTTTTGTGTGTGTGTTGTCGATGTGTGTGTGTGTGTTGTCGGTGTGTGTGTGTGTGTGTGTGTGTGTGTGTGTGTTGTCGGTGTGTGTGTGTGTGTGTGTTGTCGGTGTGTTTGTGTGTGTGTGTTGTCGGTGTGTGTGTGTGTGTGTTGTCGGTATGTGTGTGTGTGTGTTGTCGGTGTGTGTGTGTGTGTGTGTGTTGTCGGTGTGTGTGTGTTGTCGGTGTGTGTGTGTGTGTGTGTGTCGGTGTGTGTGTGTGTGTGTGTTGTCGGTGTGTGTGTGTGTTGTCGGTGTGTGTGTGTGTGTTGTCGGTGTGTGTGTGTGTTGTCGGTGTGTGTGTGTGTGTGTTGTCGGTGTGTGTGTGTGTTGTGTGTGTGTGTGTTGTCGGTGTGTGTGTGTGTGTGTTGTCGGTGTGTGTGTGTGTGTGTTGTCGGTGTGTGTGTGTGTTGTCGGTGTGTGTGTGTGTGTGTGTTGTCGGTGTGTGTGTGTGTGTGTGTGTGTGTGTGTGTTATCGGTGTGTGTGTGTGTGTTGTCGGTGTGTGTGTGTGTGTGTGTTGTCGGTGTGTGAGTGTGTGTGTTGTCGGTGTGTGTGTGTTGTCGGTGTGTGTGTGTGTGTGTGTTGTCGGTGTGTGTGTGTTGTCGGTGTGTGTGTGTGTGTTGTCGGTGTGTGTGTGTTGTCGATGTGTGTGTGTGTGTGTGTTATCGGTGTGTGTGTGTGTGTGTTGTCGGTGTGTGTGTGTGTGTTGTCGGTGTGTGTGTGTGTGTTGTCGATGTGTGTGTGTGTGTGTGTTGTCGGTGTGTGTGTGTGTGGTCGGTGTGTTTGTGTGTGTGTGTTGTCGGTGTGTGTGTGTGTGTGTTGTCGGTGTGTGTGTGTGTGTTGTCGGTGTGTGTGTGTGTGTGTTGTCAGTGTGTGTGTGTGTGTGTTGTCGGTGTGTGTGTGTTTATGTGTTGTCGGTGTGTGTGTGTGTGTTGTCGGTGTGTGTGTGTGTGTGTTGTCGGTGTGTGTGTGTGTGGTCGGTGTGTTTGTGTGTGTGTGTTGTCGGTGTGTGTGTGTGTGTTGTCGGTGTGTGTGTGTGTGTTGTCGGTGTGTGTGTGTGTTGTCAGTGTGTGTGTGTGTGTGTTGTCGGTGTGTGTGTGTTTATGTGTTGTCGGTGTGTGTGTTTGTGTGTGTTGTCGGTGTGTGTGTGTGTGTTGTCGGTGTGTGTGTGTGTGTTGTCGGTGTGTGTGTGTGTTGTCGGTGTGTGTGTGTGTGTGTGTGTGTTGTCGGTGTGTGTGTGTGTTGTCGGTGTGTGTGTGTGTGTTGTCGGTGTGTGTGTGTGTGTGTTGTCGGTGTGTGTGTGTGTGTGTTGTCAGTGTGTGTGTGTGTGTGTTGTCGGTGTGTGTGTGTGTGTGTTGTCGGTGTGTGTGTGTGTTGTCGGTGTGTGTGTGTGTGTTGTCGGTGTGTGTGTGTTGTCGGTGTGTGTGTGTGTTGTCGGTGTGTGTGTGTGTGTGTGTGTGTGTGTGTTGTCGGTGTGTGTGTGTGTTGTCGGTGTGTGTGTGTGTGTTGTCGGTGTGTGTGTGTGTGTGTTGTCGGTGTGTGTGTGTGTGTGTTGTCAGTGTGTGTGTGTGTGTGTTGTCGGTGTGTGTGTGTGTGTGTTGTCGGTGTGTGTGTGTGTGTTGTGTGTGTGTGTGTTGTCGGTGTGTGTGTTGTCCGTGTGTGTGTGTGTGTGTTGTCGGTGTGTGTGTGTGTGTTGCTGGTTTTTGTGTGTGTGTGTTGTCGATGTGTGTGTGTGTGTTGTCGGTGTGTGTGTGTGTGTGTGTGTGTGTGTGTGTGTGTGTGTTGTCGGTGTGTGTGTGTGTGTGTGTTGTCGGTGTGTTTGTGTGTGTGTGTTGTCGGTGTGTGTGTGTGTGTGTTGTCGGTATGTGTGTGTGTGTGTTGTCGGTGTGTGTGTGTGTGTGTGTGTTGTCGGTGTGTGTGTGTTGTCGGTGTGTGTGTGTGTGTGTTGTCGGTGTGTGTGTGTGTGTGTTGTCGGTGTGTGTGTGTGTTGTCGGTGTGTGTGTGTGTGTTGTCGGTGTGTGTGTGTGTTGTCGGTGTGTGTGTGTGTGTTTTGTCGGTGTGTGTGTGTGTGTGTTGTGTGTGTGTGTGTTGTCGGTGTGTGTGTGTGTGTGTTGTCGGTGTGTGTGTGTGTGTGTTGTCGGTGTGTGTGTGTGTGTTGTCGGTGTGTGTGTGTGTGTGTGTTGTCGGTGTGTGTGTGTGTGTGTGTGTGTGTGTTATCGGTGTGTGTGTGTGTGTGTTGTCGGTGTGTGTGTGTGTGTGTGTTGTCGGTGTGTGAGTGTGTGTGTTGTCGGTGTGTGTGTGTTGTCGGTGTGTGTGTGTGTGTGTGTGTGTGTGTTGTCGGTGTGTGTGTATGTGTTGTCGGTGTGTGTGTGTTGTCAGTGTGTGTGTGTGTGTGTTGTCGGTGTGTGTGTGTTTATGTGTTGTCGGTGTGTGTGTGTGTTGTCGGTGTGTGTGTGTGTGTTGTCGGTGTGTGTGTGTTGTCGGTGTGTGTGTGTGTTGTCGGTGTGTGTGTGTGTGTGTGTGTGTGTGTGTTGTCGGTGTGTGTGTGTGTTGTCGGTGTGTGTGTGTGTGTTGTCGGTGTGTGTGTGTGTGTGTTGTCGGTGTGTGTGTGTGTGTGTTGTCAGTGTGTGTGTGTGTGTGTTGTCGGTGTGTGTGTGTGTGTGTTGTCGGGGTGTGTGTGTGTGTTGTGTGTGTGTGTGTTGTCGGTGTGTGTGTTGTCCGAGTGTGTGTGTGTGTGTTGTCGGTGTGTGTGTGTGTGTTGCTGATTTTTGTGTGTGTGTGTTGTCGATGTGTGTGTGTGTGTTGTCGGTGTGTGTGTGTGTGTGTGTGTGTGTGTGTGTGTGTGTTGTCGGTGTGTGTGTGTGTGTGTGTGTCGGTGTGTTTGTGTGTGTGTGTTGTCGGTGTGTGTGTGTGTGTGTTGTCGGTATGTGTGTGTTTGTGTTGTCGGTGTGTGTGTGTGTGTGTGTGTTGTCGGTGTGTGTGTGTTGTCGGTGTGTGTGTGTGTGTGTTGTCGGTGTGTGTGTGTGTGTGTTGTCGGTGTGTGTGTGTGTTGTCGGTGTGTGTGTGTGTGTTGTCGGTGTGTGTGTGTGTTGTCGGTGTGTGTGTTGTCGGTGTGTGTGTGTGTTGTGTGTGTGTGTGTTGTCGGTGTGTGTGTGTGTGTGTTGTCGGTGTGTGTGTGTGTGTGTTGTCGGTGTGTGTGTGTGTGTTGTCGGTGTGTGTGTGTGTGTGTGTTGTCGGTGTGTGTGTGTGTGTGTGTGTGTGTGTGTGTTATCGGTGTGTGTGTGTGTGTGTTGTCGGTGTGTGTGTGTGTGTGTTGTCGGTGTGTGAGTGTGTGTGTTGTCGGTGTGTGTGTGTTGTCGGTGTGTGTGTGTGTGTGTGTTGTCGGTGTGTGTGTGTTGTCGGTGTGTGTGTGTGTGTTGTCGGTGTGTGTGTGTTGTCGATGTGTGTGTGTGTGTGTGTTATCGGTGTGTGTGTGTGTGTGTTGTCGGTGTGTGTGTGTGTGTGTGTGTGTGTGTGTTGTCGGTGTGTGTGTGTGTGTTGTCGGTGTGTGTGTGTTGTCGGTGTGTGTGTGTTGTCGGTGTGTGTGTGTGTGTGTTGTCGGTGTGTGTGTGTTGTCGATGTGTGTGTGTGTGTGTGTTATCGGTGTGTGTGTGTGTGTGTTGTCGGTGTGTGTGTGTGTGTGTGTGTGTTGTCGGTGTGTGTGTGTGTGTTGTCGGTGTGTGTGTGTGTGTGTGTGTTGTCGGTGTGTGTGTGTGTGGTCGGTGTGTTTGTGTGTGTGTGTTGTCGGTGTGTGTGTGTGTGTTGTCGGTGTGTGTGTGTGTGTTGTCGGTGTGTGTGTGTGTGTGTTGTCAGTGTGTGTGTGTGTGTGTTGTCGGTGTGTGTGTGTTTATGTGTTGTCGGTGTGTGTGTGTGTGTTGTCGGTGTGTGTGTGTGTGTGTT
Organism: Salmo salar; assembly: GCF_965601325.2. Classification (NCBI taxonomy): domain Eukaryota; kingdom Metazoa; phylum Chordata; class Actinopteri; order Salmoniformes; family Salmonidae; genus Salmo; species Salmo salar. The sequence goes on along the minus strand of NW_027675529.1, from coordinate 474,227 downwards.
GTCGGTGTGTGTGTGTGTGGTCGGTGTGTTTGTGTGTGTGTGTTGTCGGTGTGTGTGTGTTGTCGGTGTGTGTGTGTGTGTTGTCGGTGTGTGTGTGTGTTGTCAGTGTGTGTGTGTGTGTGTTGTCGGTGTGTGTGTGTTTATGTGTTGTCGGTGTGTGTGTTTGTGTGTGTTGTCGGTGTGTGTGTGTGTGTTGTCGGTGTGTGTGTGTGTGTTGTCGGTGTGTGTGTGTGTTGTCGGTGTGTGTGTGTGTGTGTGTGTGTGTGTGTGTGTTGTCGGTGTGTGTGTGTGTTGTCGGTGTGTGTGTGTGTGTTGTCGGTGTGTGTGTGTGTGTGTTGTCGGTGTGTGTGTGTGTGTGTTGTCAGTGTGTGTGTGTGTGTGTTGTCGGTGTGTGTGTGTGTGTGTTGTCGGTGTGTGTGTGTGTGTTGTGTGTGTGTGTGTGTTGTCGGTGTGTGTGTTGTCCGAGTGTGTGTGTGTGTGTGTTGTCGGTGTGTGTGTGTGTGTTGCTGGTTTTGTGTGTGTGTGTTGTCGATGTGTGTGTGTGTGTTGTCGGTGTGTGTGTGTGTGTGTGTGTGTGTTGTCGGTGTGTGTGTGTGTTGTGTGTTGTCGGTGTGTTTGTGTGTGTGTGTTGTCGGTGTGTGTGTGTGTTGTCGGTGTGTGTGTGTGTTGTCGGTGTGTGTGTGTGTGTGTGTGTTGTCGGTGTGTGTGTGTTGTCGGTGTGTGTGTGTGTGTGTTGTCGGTGTGTGTGTGTGTGTTGTCGGTGTGTGTGTGTGTTGTCGGTGTGTGTGTGTGTGTTGTCGGTGTGTGTGTGTGTGTGTTGTCGGTGTGTGTGTGTGTTGTCGGTGTGTGTGTGTGTGTGTTGTGTGTGTGTGTGTTGTCGGTGTGTGTGTGTGTGTGTTGTCGGTGTGTTTGTGTGTTGTCGGTGTGTGTGTGTGTGTTGTCGGTGTGTGTGTGTGTTGTCGGTGTGTGTGTGTGTGTGTGTGTGTGTGTGTATCGGTGTGTGTGTGTGTGTGTTGTCGGTGTGTGTGTGTGTGTGTGTTGTCGTGTGTGTGTGTGTGTGTGTTGTCGGTGTGTGTGTGTTGTCGGTGTGTGTGTGTGTGTGTGTTGTCGGTGTGTGTGTGTTGTCTGTGTGTGTGTGTGTGTTGTCGGTGTGTGTGTGTTGTCGATGTGTGTGTGTGTGTGTTGTCGGTGTGTTTGTGTGTGTTGTCGGTGTGTGTGTGTGTGTGTGTGTGTGTGTGTGTGTGTTGTCGGTGTGTGTGTGTGTGTTGTCGGTGTGTGTGTGTGTGTGTTGTCGGTGTGTGTGTGTGTGTGTTGTCAGTGTGTGTGTGTGTGTGTTGTCGGTGTGTGTGTGTGTGTGTTGTCGGTGTGTGTGTGTGTGTTGTGTGTGTGTGTGTTGTCGGTGTGTGTGTTGTCGGTGTGTGTGTGTGTGTGTTGTCTGTGTGTGTGTGTGTTGCTGGTTTGTGTGTGTGTGTTGTCGATGTGTGTGTGTGTGTTGTCGGTGTGTGTGTGTGTGTGTGTGTGTGTTGTCGTGTGTGTGTGTGTGTGTGTGTTGTCGGTGTGTTGTGTGTGTGTGTTGTCGGTGTGTGTGTGTGTGTTGTCGGTGTGTGTGTGTGTGTTGTCGGTGTGTGTGTGTGTGTGTGTTGTCGGTGTGTGTGTGTGTGTGTTGTCGGTGTGTGTGTGTTTGTGTTGTCGGTGTGTGTGTGTGTTGTCGGTGTGTGTGTGTGTGTTGTCGGTGTGTGTGTGTTGTCGGTGTGTGTGTGTGTTGTCGGTGTGTGTGTGTGTGTGTGTGTGTGTGTGTGTTGTCGGTGTGTGTGTGTGTTGTCGGTGTGTGTGTGTGTGTTGTCGGTGTGTGTGTGTGTGTGTTGTCGGTGTGTGTGTGTGTGTGTTGTCGGTGTGTGTGTGTGTGTGTTGTCGGTGTGTGTGTGTGTGTTGTCGGTGTGTGTGTGTGTGTGTGTGTGTGTGTGTGTGTTGTCGTGTGTGTGTGTTGTCGTGTGTGTGTGTGTGTGTTGTCGGTGTGTGTGTGTGTGTGTTGTCGTGTGTGTGTGTGTTGTCGGTGTGTGTGTGTGTGTGTTGTCGGTGTGTGTGTGTGTGTGTGTTGTCGGTGTGTGTGTGTGTGTTGTCGGTGTGTGTGTGTGTGTGTTGTCGGTGTGTGTGTGTGTGTGTTGTCGGTGTGTGTGTGTTGTCGGTGTGTGTGTGTGTGTGTTGTCGGTGTGTGTGTGTGTGTGTTGTCGGTGTGTGTGTGTGTTGTCGGTGTGTGTGTGTGTGTGTGTCGTGTGTGTGTGTGTGTTGTCGGTGTGTGTGTGTGTGTGTTGTCGGTGTGTGTGTGTGTTGTGTGTGTGTGTGTTGTCGGTGTGTGTGTGTGTGTTGTCGGTGTGTGTGTGTGTGTGTTGTCGGTGTGTGTGTGTGTGTTGTCGGTGTGTGTGTGTGTGTGTGTTGTCGTGTGTGTGTGTGTGTGTGTGTGTGTGTGTGTGTTGTCGGTGTGTGTGTGTGTGTGTTGTCGGTGTGTGTGTGTGTGTGTTGTCGGTGTGTGGTGTGTGTGTTGTCGGTGTGTGTGTGTTGTGGTGTGTGTGTGTGTGTGTGTTGTCGGTGTGTGTGTGTGTGTTGTCGGTGTGTGTGTGTGTGTTGTCGGTGTGTGTGTGTTGTCGGTGTGTGTGTGTGTGTGTTGTCGGTGTGTGTGTGTGTGTGTTGTCGGTGTGTGTGTGTGTGTGTGTGTGTGTGTGTGTGTTGTCGGTGTGTGTGTGTGTGTTGTCGTGTGTGTGTGTGTTGTCGGTGTGTGTGTGTGTGTCGGTGTGTGTGTGTGTGTGTTGTCGGTGTGTGTGTGTGTGTCGTGTGTGTGTGTGTGTGTGTTGTCGGTGTGTGTGTGTGTGTGTTGTCGGTGTGTGTGTGTGTGTGTGTGTGTGTGTGTGTCGGTGTGTGTGTGTTGTCGGTGTGTGTGTGTGTGTGTGTGTTGTCGGTGTGTGTGTGTGTGTGTGTCGGTGTGTGTGTGTGTGTGTTGTCGGTGTGTGTGTGTGTGTTGTCGGTGTGTGTGTGTGTGTTGTCGGTGTGTGTGTGTGTGTGTTGTCGGTGTGTGTGTGTGTGTGTTGTCGGTGTGTGTGTGTGTGTGTTGTCGGTGTGTGTGTGTGTGTTGTCGGTGTGTGTGTGTGTGTGTTGTCGGTGTGTGTGTGTGTGTGTCGGTGTGTGTGTGTGTGTGTTGTCGGTGTGTGTGTGTTGTTGTGTGTGTGTGTGTGTTGTCGGTGTGTGTGTGTGTGTTGTCGGTGTGTGTGTGTGTGTGTTGTCGGTGTGTGTGTGTGTGTGTTGTCGGTGTGTGTGTTTGTGTGTGTTGTCGGTGTGTGTGTGTGTGTTGTCGGTGTGTGTGTGTGTGTTGTCGTGTGTGTGTGTGTGTTGTCGGTGTGTGTGTGTGTGTGTGTGTGTGTGTGTTGTCGGTGTGTGTGTGTGTGTTGTCGGTGTGTGTGTGTGTGTTGTCGGTGTGTGTGTGTGTGTGTTGTCGGTGTGTGTGTGTGTGTGTTGTCGGTGTGTGTGTGTGTGTGTTGTCGGTGTGTGTGTGTGTGTTGTCGGTGTGTGTGTGTGTGTGTGTGTGTGTGTGTGTTGTCGGTGTGTGTGTTGTCCGAGTGTGTGTGTGTGTGTGTTGTCGGTGTGTGTGTGTGTGTTGTGGTTTGTGTGTGTGTGTGTTGTCGGTGTGTGTGTGTGTGTTGTCGGTGTGTGTGTGTGTGTGTGTGTGTGTGTGTGTGTGTGTGTGTGTGTGTGTGTGTGTTGTCGGTGTGTGTGTGTGTGTGTTGTCGGTGTGTGTGTGTGTGTGTTGTCGGTGTGTGTGTGTGTTGTCGGTGTGTGTGTGTGTGTGTGTGTTGTGGTGTGTGTGTGTTGTCGGTGTGTGTGTGTGTGTGTTGTCGGTGTGTGTGTGTGTGTGTGTTGTCGGTGTGTGTGTGTGTTGTCGGTGTGTGTGTGTGTGTTGTCGGTGTGTGTGTGTGTGTGTTGTCGGTGTGTGTGTGTGTTGTCGGTGTGTGTGTGTGTGTGTGTGTGTGTGTGTGTGTTGTCGGTGTGTGTGTGTGTGTGTTGTCGGTGTGTGTGTGTGTGTTGTCGGTGTGTGTGTGTGTGTTGTCGGTGTGTGTGTGTGTTGTCGGTGTGTGTGTGTGTGTGTGTGTGTGTGTGTTGTCGGTGTGTGTGTGTGTGTGTCGGTGTGTGTGTGTGTGTGTGTTGTCGTGTGTGTGTGTGTGTGTGTTGTCGGTGTGTGTGTGTGTGTCGGTGTGTGTGTGTGTGTGTGTTGTCGGTGTGTGTGTGTTGTCTGTGTGTGTGTGTTGTCGGTGTGTGTGTGTTGTCGGTGTGTGTGTGTGTGTGTTGTCGGTGTGTGTGTGTGTGTGTGTGTGTGTGTGTGTGTGTGTGTGTGTGTGTGTGTGTTGTCGGTGTGTGTGTGTGTGTTGTCGGTGTGTGTGTGTGTGTGTTGTCGGTGTGTGTGTGTGTGTGTTGTCGTGTGTGTGTGTGTGTGTTGTCGGTGTGTGTGTGTGTGTGTTGTCGGTGTGTGTGTGTGTGTGTGTGTGTGTGTGTGTTGTCGGTGTGTGTGTTGTCGGTGTGTGTGTGTGTGTGTTGTCGGTGTGTGTGTGTGTGTTGTCGGTTGTGTGTGTGTGTGTTGTCGGTGTGTGTGTGTGTGTTGTCGGTGTGTGTGTGTGTGTGTGTGTGTGTTGTCGTGTGTGTGTGTGTGTGTGTGTTGTCGGTGTGTTGTGTGTGTGTGTTGTCGGTGTGTGTGTGTGTGTGTTGTCGGTGTGTGTGTGTGTGTTGTCGGTGTGTGTGTGTGTGTGTGTTGTCGTGTGTGTGTGTGTGTGTTGTCGGTGTGTGTGTGTGTTGTGTTGTCGGTGTGTGTGTGTGTTGTCGGTGTGTGTGTGTGTGTTGTCGGTGTGTGTGTGTTGTCGGTGTGTGTGTGTGTTGTCGGTGTGTGTGTGTGTGTGTGTGTGTGTGTTGTCGGTGTGTGTGTGTGTTGTCGGTGTGTGTGTGTGTGTTGTCGGTGTGTGTGTGTGTGTGTTGTCGGTGTGTGTGTGTGTGTGTTGTCGTGTGTGTGTGTGTGTGTTGTCGGTGTGTGTGTGTGTGTGTTGTCGGTGTGTGTGTGTGTGTTGTGTGTGTGTGTGTTGTCGGTGTGTGTGTTGTCGTGTGTGTGTGTGTGTGTTGTCGGTGTGTGTGTGTGTGTTGTGGTGTGTGTGTGTGTGTGTTGTCGGTGTGTGTGTGTGTGTTGTCGGTGTGTGTGTGTGTGTGTGTGTGTGTGTGTGTGTGTGTTGTCGGTGTGTGTGTGTGTGTTGTCGGTGTGTGTGTGTGTGTGTGTTGTCGGTGTGTGTGTGTGTGTGTTGTCGGTGTGTGTGTGTGTGTGTTGTCGGTGTGTGTGTGTGTGTGTTGTCGGTGTGTGTGTGTGTGTGTTGTCGGTGTGTGTGTGTGTGTGTTGTCGGTGTGTGTGTGTGTGTTGTCGGTGTGTGTGTGTGTGTTGTCGGTGTGTGTGTGTGTTGTCGGTGTGTGTGTGTGTGTGTTGTCGGTGTGTGTGTGTGTGTGTGTGTGTGTGTGTGTGTTGTCGGTGTGTGTGTGTGTGTGTTGTCGGTGTGTGTGTGTGTGTGTTGTCGTGTGTGTGTGTGTGTGTGTTGTCGGTGTGTGTGTGTGTGTGTTGTCGGTGTGTGTGTGTGTGTTGTGTGTGTGTGTGTTGTCGGTGTGTGTGTGTGTGTCGAGTGTGTGTGTGTGTGTGTTGTCGGTGTGTGTGTGTGTGTGTGTGTGTGTGTGTGTGTGTTGTCGGTGTGTGTGTGTGTTGTCGGTGTGTGTGTGTGTGTTGTCGGTGTGTGTGTGTGTGTGTTGTCGGTGTGTGTGTGTGTGTGTGTTGTCGTGTGTGTGTGTGTGTGTTGTCGGTGTGTGTGTGTGTGTTGTCGGTGTGTGTGTGTGTGTTGTCGTGTGTGTGTGTGTGTTGTCGTGTGTGTGTGTTGTCGGTGTGTGTGTGTGTGTGTTGTCGGTGTGTGTGTGTGTTGTGGTGTGTGTGTGTGTGTGTTGTCGGTGTGTGTGTGTGTGTTGTCGGTGTGTGTGTGTGTGTGTGTGTGTGTGTGTCGTGTGTGTGTGTGTGTGTGTGTTGTCGGTGTGTGTGTGTGTGTGTTGTCGGTGTGTGTGTGTGTGTGTTGTCGGTGTGTGTGTGTGTTGTCGTGTGTGTGTGTGTGTGTGTGTTGTCGGTGTGTGTGTGTTGTCGGTGTGTGTGTGTGTGTTGTCGTGTGTGTGTGTGTGTGTGTTGTCGGTGTGTGTGTGTGTTGTCGGTGTGTGTGTGTGTGTTGTCGGTGTGTGTGTGTGTGTGTTGTCGGTGTGTGTGTGTGTGTGTCGTGTGTGTGTGTGTGTGTTGTGTGTGTGTGTGTTGTCGGTGTGTGTGTGTGTGTGTTGTCGTGTGTGTGTGTGTGTTGTCGGTGTGTGTGTGTGTGTTGTCGGTGTGTGTGTGTGTGTGTCGTGTGTGTGTGTGTGTGTGTGTGTGTGTGTGTGTGTTGTCGGTGTGTGTGTGTGTGTGTTGTCGGTGTGTGTGTGTGTGTGTGTCGGTGTGTGTGTGTGTGTGTTGTCGGTGTGTGTGTGTTGTCGGTGTGTGTGTGTGTGTGTGTTGTCGGTGTGTGTGTGTGTGTCGGTGTGTGTGTGTGTGTTGTCGGTGTGTGTGTGTGTGTCGGTGTGTGTGTGTGTGTGTTGTCGGTGTGTGTGTGTGTGTTGTCGGTGTGTGTGTGTGTGTGTGTGTGTGTGT